>NW_026290294.1:290000-338513 GCF_023373465.1 Oncorhynchus keta | reverse complement strand
TGTGAGAGAATCCACAGTCCTAACACAGTATGACCTCTGTGAGAGAATCCACAGCCCTAACACAGTATGTCCTCTGTGAGAGAATCCACAGCCCTAACACAGTATGACCTCTGTGAGAGAATCCACAGCCCTAACACAGTATGACCTCTGTGAGAGAATCCACAGCCCTAACACAGTATGGTCTCTGTGAGAGAATCCACAGTCCTAACACAGTATGACCTCTGTGAGAGAATCCACAGCCCTAACACAGTATAACCTCTGTGAGAGAATCCACAGTCCGAACACAGTATGTCCTCTAATAGGAGAGAAGCTAGTGGCGAGGAGGAGGAGGAGTAGAGGGAGGTGGAGGAATGTTTTTGTTAAATGTAGGTCTCTGCCATAGGGCATCTCAGAAACATGCAGACTCTCTCAGCCACACTGTGACCTCACATATCCTAATGTCTAAGACTAATACGCAGTTACCCCACAGCCATGCCTGCTCTCTGTGATGTCTAAGACATGGCAGTGTGTGTGGGGGGCTGCCTTTTTTTTGTGTGTCCTGCCTGCCTTTTTTGTTGGCTGTTGAGCCTGTGTCTACATGACTCTAACCCTCAACATAGATGTTTGAGTAGTTAGGTTGTTTACACGGGAATGTTAATTATCAAGTAATGTTTTAATGGTTTATGTCAGGGAAAGGCATCTTTGATGGGGGTGGAGCCACACATGTTGATATCAGGACTAATGAACAACAGGAAGCTACAGAAGCTAAATGGCCATAAATGTTTACTGCTTTTAGACCTGTCCACAAATGAATATAGTTGTTTCTGAGTTCGTTTTGATATTTCAACCTGCGTGTCCTCATCGTGTCTGTTGTGGATGGACAAAATCAACATGCGCGCGATGGCGCACGCGAATGCGCCCCGGCTAGTCTGCATGTTAGACTTAATTTGCCTCAATTCTACACTTTGCCATGGGGCAAAGAGAAAATGTTACATATTAAATCTTAAAGCAACTTTGCTGCATTTTTACATTGTTTCCAATGGCGCATTGAGGAGATTTAGCATTTGTATTACTCATTTCATGCAATTCTACTAATTTTGCAGAGAAAAATGTTTGCAGGTTTTTAAAAATATAATATCTGAGTGACTAACAAAGTCAATGGTCGGTTATTTGACCATGATTACTAGAAGTTTAGATAGTCTAGCCAGCTAACTTAGTCTGTCATGTGAAACCAGTCATCCAGCGGGTCTACCACACATTAAAACTGCGTCCCCGAGCCACCGGCAAAACACAACCGCATTCAGCGTTAAGTGATCTGAGTGAGCATTCAAGTGTGTAAGCCAACTACAACCCCCCCCCCCCCTCCCCACATTCTCAGACATTTGTGAATTATTATTCAACAAATGACAGTATGTCATCGTTTCCATTACAGTAATTATCGTCTCGGCGTGGAAGTTGAAGAATCCCGATTGGATTTCACTGATGGCGATGAACCCATATTAATGTTTCCTGCGGATGAGAACAAGACCTCCCGTAGTTCCCCTGGTCGCCTGTCGTATCTTTCTCCCAGTAAGAGTATTGTACTGTGGTTATTTCAGGACCACGCCCCAGTGGACAGCTCCTCTAGTCACTTGACTAACCAAGTCCTCTGCTATAGTAGGGCTACTTAAAAGGGGAATTAACTCCTAGGTTTTACTTGGGACAACTTTGGATATTTTTCACAGGCGTTTTAATTTCTTTCTTTCTGAGAATAAGACTAGTTATTGGCCATGTCAGAGAGGAAACTTCTCCCAAGAGATAGTGACGATGAAGGGTCGTTGCTGTCTAGACTGGGGACAGACAGCCCGAAACCCAGGGTCAAATTCGGCGGCATGTTCTGCAACGTGGAAGGCGCTTATGAGAATAAAACTTTAAATTTTGAGTCGTACAACAGCAGCCCCCAGTCTGTGAGACGGCATGTTAAGATTAAGAACGAGGAGAAATGCTGGTCCGATACTTTCAGTGACACCGGGAGTGTGAGTAACTTCTCGTCGGTCAGTGAGACCAGACCAAGTGGAGACAGAGCAGTTGGGTCCGAAACCGGCTCCTCCCAGGGTCAAATCGTTTACCAGACTGGACCTGGACACAACCGTGAGCACAATGGAAAACGGGAGGTAATTCCACACCTCACAGATTTATTTTCCCCAGTTGAAGATATGTTATATTGTGCGGTGCCTGAATTGACAACATGTCAAAAGTCAATTTACAAATCAGATATTTTTTTCTCTCCGTGTTTTGAACGTATATCTTTATGGAGGAAGTTAACCTAACACAATCTAATTGATATGTAATTAATTGATCAAGTATAGCCCAGGCTATGTTTAGGCTCTTCTCAGCTAGATCAATGTTTAGCCTATAGGAGCTGTCCCAATGGGCACGGAACTGAAATCACCATTATTCTGCCCATTGGTTGCCCATGGCCTAAAGAAAGAGATCTCACATGTGTATCTGTGATTTCAACACCTGGCTACTCCCACTGGTAACAGGCCCCGAGTTTTATCAAGAACACGAGTTTTAAGTGGCCACTAAATTATTGTTGCTGTGTAGGACAAAAGCCTGCCAGGATGCCTGCCTAGCCCCTATTAGCGGTAGGATGTGTGATGCCAGCCATTAGCTGGTAGGATGTGTGATGCCAGCCATTAGCCGGTAGGATGTTATGTGTCTGGAATATTAAACGAGCAGATGGTGCGCGAGGCAGCCGGATGTATTGTTGAAGGGAGGGCTCTGACTGGTGCGCGACAGCACTAACAAAGTAATAGTAACCTAGAACATATTATTTCTATTATTTTGTATATTCCTATATTCACACGATCTGACCAGTAGGATAGTGTAAATTAGATTACAGGAATTGGCTCCGACGACGGATTTTAAAGCGAGGAAATAGGCTACCAAGCGGTGATAAATCCGTTTCTCGTGTTCTTTGAAACATCGGGAATCAAAGCTCTGCCTCCCAGTGAACCGCTACACCGGCCGGCATGTCTTACCAAGGCAAGAAGAACATTCCCCGTTTGTCGGTAGGCACTCCTCGTTCATCGGTAGGTATATACGTTTGTCGCCCCACACACCGGTATTATTTATCGACTGCAACGAGTAAAAGGTAACCTACATGGTGTGATAAATCGTATTTCAATCTTCTTTCTTCTATACACCCCTCACACGCACGCAACAACCGGCTACTGCTTTAGTCTACAGACTTCACAATGTCAAAGCCCGAACAAGATACTCTCTTGGCATCGAATGTCTGTTCCGTCCTGGTCATGTCATGACGTTTTCTTGAAGGCTGCAATTAAAACATACAGAGTCTATGTGATGTAGGCTCACAATAAATTGTAGTGAATTGATCATGGCGGCGCCTGCCGCTATGGACTGATCAGAGAGCTGTCTCGCATTGTCGCATGTCCCCACATTTCAGTCAGTGATTTAATTGAATGGCATGCAGAATCCGGCCAAATAATAGATTTGAATTGCATATAATATCGTTCAATAAATGTTTTCCATTGAAAAGACTCAACAAAGATCTCAAACGTCTCAGAGATGCATTTCTAAGTGACCACGACAGCCTATATCGTTAACCATCAAACCATGGACATCTTGCAGCCGAAACGGTCTGTCTGAGTCTCCAAGAGCCTCTATGTCTCCTGCTAAAGGTTTCCCCTTGTCGTTAAAACGGGACAGATTCATCCATGCGGAGGAAGGGAGCACACAGTTGTGCGCTATAGCAACAGAGACAGGGCGTAGTTAGGGAAGACACACTGAATCCTATTTTCTTCCGGGCAATTTGACACAGTGGTCTGGCTGATGCAAAGCCTACAGTACAGGGCCGCTCCTTTAACCAGCATGACCCACATTCTCCTCCTTTGGAATTATTCTCTCCATTTTTGACGAGCAGCAGTTGAATATGAAGCCATTAAAAAGGCTACATGACTAAAATCAATACAGAGATTAAGACTGCCATAATTCCTAACTGTAACCCAAAGACCAGTGTGAGAGATGATAACTGTTCCCCGGCTACACTCTGTCTGTATGGGAGGCACTGATTGTAGCTTACTGTCTGTTCTTCTGGGGTCGTGTCTGTCTATCTGTCTGTCGTTCTGTGTCTCTCTACCTGCCTGCCTGTCTGCATGTAGGCCTGTCTGTCCGTACGCCCATGTGTCCGTCTGTCCATCCATCAGTCTGTCTACCAGTCACATTCTAAAAAAAAAAAAAAAATCTGTGTTAATAAAAACAACACAGGGTAAAAATCGGACAGAAAACACATGGTATTATTTTTGACCCAGCCAGTTGAGCACTTAGTTGGGTTATTGAGCTATGACCCACTGGGTCAGATCAGAAGACTGGAGGTATGGATTAGTAGGGGAGTGGCTTTCAGATAGTTATTTTAGGCCACCCGTGAGAGTAAATGTCATTCCGATCATCTGTTCTGTTGTCTTGTCGGCACGTATTTAGGTTAAGCACAGACACTTTTGAAGTTTAACGAGACTTACACAAAATGAGTGCCACAGGTGCATACGCATATCCCATTGTTGGGATGGTTACCACTTCGTTATGATATTTAAATAATCATGTTATTAACTGTTTATTAAAATATGCAATGTTCAAAAAATATTGAAGGACATCTTTAATTAACAGTGTACAAAACATAACATGATGAACAGGAATGACTTACTATTCTGGAATGGTCAACAAGACCTATCTGAAAGCCACGCCCCCTATAGGCCATACTTCCTGGAAATAGCATGACAATAAAAACCCATTCGATGGTTAAATGAACCCATGTTTAGGTAATCCAAAGCCATTTGCCTATTAGGGGGCTTGGTTTTCAGAGTTATTTTTGGCCACCCGTAAGAGTAAATGTCATTCTTATTGGTCATGTTGAGTTTGTACACTGCAAATTTCAATTATCCTTCAATATTTTTGCATATTACATATTTTATTATAAATTTAATTATATTATTATTTAAATATTTTAACAAATCTGTAACAAGCCATAAGGACATCATAGGACATCATACTCTTGTGTAAGCCTTATTAAAGCCCCAGAAGTGTCAGTGCTCAACATTAACATGTGTTGACAAGACAACAGAACAGATGGACTGGAATGACATTTACTCTCCCAGTGTTCTGATCTGACCCGATGGATCACAGCTCAGTAACCCTGCATCAACAACCCAACCTGGTTCTTCTTAAAGAAAACAATGTGGTTCTTGTGACCCAACTGGCTGGGTCATAATAACCCAATGTGTGTTCTGTCCAATAGTTACCCAAATTGGGTTGTTTTTATCACAGATATATTTTAGAGTGCAATGTTTTTTTTGTCAACCAGTAGCAGCAGTAACTCTGAACCGAAACTGTGAAGTCCTAGAGTGTAGCCCTCTGGTGTCCCTCTGGTGTCCTGGCTCTCTGTGGATCTGTCACTTTACATTATGGCTTCACTGTTTGTCTTTCCCAACAGGGTCTCTCTGCCCCTAAACTCTGTCTGTCTGTCTGTCTGTCTGTCTGTCTGTCTGTCTGTCTGTCTGTCTGTCTGTCTGTCTGTCTGTCTGTCTGTCTGTCTGTCTGTCTGTCTGTCTGCCCCTACTGATAGCAGCACCTCCCCTACTGATAGCAGCACCTCCCCTACTGATAGCAGCACCGCCCCTACTGATAGCAGCACCTCCCCTACTGATAGCTGCACCTCCCCTACTGATAGCAGCACCTCCCCTACTGATAGCAGCACCGCCCCTACTGATAGCAGCACCTCCCCTACTGATAGCAGCACCTCCCCTACTGATAGCAGCACCGCCCCTACTGATAGCAGCACCTCCCCTACTGATAGCAGCACCTCCCCTACTGATAGCAGCACCTCCCCTACTGATAGCAGCACCTCCCCTACTGATAGCAGCACCGCCCCTACTGATAGCAGCACCTCCCCTACTGATAGCAGCACCTCCCCTACTGATAGCAGCACCTCCCCTACTGATAGCAGCACCGCCCCTACTGATAGCAGCACCTCCCCTACTGATAGCAGCACCTCCCCTACTGATAGCAGCACCTCCCCTACTGATAGCAGCACCACCCCTACTGATAGCAGCACCTCCCCTACTGATAGCAGCACCTCCCCTACTGATAGCAGCACCTCCCCTACTGATAGCAGCACCTCCCCTACTGATAGCAGCACCACCCCTACTGATAGCAGCACCTCCCCTACTGATAGCAGCACCACCCCTACTGATAGCAGCACCTCCCCTACTGATAGCAGCACCTCCCCTACTGATAGCAGCACCTCCCCTACTGATAGCTGCACCTCCCCTACTGATAGCAGCACCTCCCCTACTGATAGCAGCACCACCCCTACTGATAGCAGCACCTCCCCTACTGATAGCAGCACCTCCCCTACTGATAGCAGCACCTCCCCTACTGATAGCAGCACCTCCCCTACTGATAGCAGCACCTCCCCTACTGATAGCAGCACCTCCCCTACTGATAGCTGCTTTAGTACACTTGTCTTTATATGACTGAGACATGTGGTTGTCTCCCCAAGCTACCTTAAGGTGATGGTAATACCTGTCAGTTCTTCTGGATACGAGTGTGTGTTTAATGACTAACATGTAAATATGTATTTGTGTTCCTCGCTGCTGTCGATGGTTCCTGTGTCTCCAGACTGATCGCCTCATTATCAAAGGAGGAAAGATCGTTAATGACGACCAGTCTTTCTACGCAGACGTCTATGTGGAGGATGGCACCATCAAGTAAGAAGTTACTGTTAACACACACACACACACACACACACACACACACACACACACACACACACACACACACACACACACACACACACACACACACACACACACACACACACACACACACACACACACACACACACACACACACACACACACAGACACACACACACACACACACAGACACACACACACACACACACACACACACAGACGTCTATGTGGAGGATGGCCCTAACCCTACATAGGCAGACAGAGAGGCAGACAGAGAGGCAGACAGACATATAGATACAGGCAGACGGACATATAGACACAGGCATACAGAGGCAGACAAAGAGGCAGACAGACATATAGACACAGGCAGACAGAGAGGCAGACAGACATATAGACACAGGCAGACAGAGAGGCAGACAGACAGGCAGACACAAGCAGGCAGACAGACAGGCAGGCAGACAGAGAGGCAGACAGAGAGGCAGACCGACATATAGACACAGGCAGACAGACAGGCAGACATAGAGGCAGACAGACATAAAGACGCAGGCAGACAGGCAGACAGAGAGGCAGACAGACACATAAACTGTTGTTGCTGTTAAAATGTGACCATTGTCCTGTACCATGGCCTGTGTCCTCCTCACCAGGCAGATTGGTGAGAACCTTTTAGTTCCAGGAGGGGTGAAGACGGTTGATGCCTACGGACACATCGTGATCCCCGGTGGCATCGATGTGAACACCAGCCTCCAGACCTCCCAGCTGGGAATGAGCCCTTCAGATGACTTCTACCACGGGACCAAGGCTGCCCTGGCAGGGGGTACCACCATGATCAGTAGGGTTCCTCTATTATACTGCTGACCCTAACCCTAACTAACCCTAACCTTCACTAACCCTAACTAACCCTAACTAACCCTAACCCTAACTAACCCTAACCTTAACTAACCCTAACTAACCCTAACTAACCCTAACCTTCACTAACCCTAACTAACCCTAACTAACCCTAACCCTAACTAACCCTAACCCTAACTAACCCTAACCCTAACTAACCCTAACCTTCACTAACCCTAACTAACCCTAACTAACCCTAACCTTCACTAACCCTAACTAACCCTAACTAACCCTAACCCAGATGACTTCTACCACGGGACCAAGGCTGCCCTGGCAGGGGGCACCACCATGATCAGTAGGGTTCCTCTATTATACTGCTGACCCTAACCCTAACTAACCCTAACCTTCACTAACCCTCACTAACCCTAACCTAACCCTAACCCCTAACTAACCCTAACCCTAACCCAGATGACTTCTACCACGGGACCAAGGCTGCCCTGGCAGGGGGCACCACCATGATCAGTAGGGTTCCTCTATTATACTGCTGACCCTAACCCTAACTAACCCTAACCTTCACTAACCCTAACTAACCCTAACTAACCCTAACCTTCACTAACCCTAACTAACCCTAACCTTCACTAACCCTAACTAACCCTAACTAACCCTAACCTTCACTAACCCTAACTAACCCTAACCTTCACTAACCTTCACTAACCCTAACTAACCCTAACCTTCACTAACCTTCACTAACCCTAACTAACCCTAACCTTCACTAACCCTAACTAACCCTAACTAACCCTAACCTTCACTAACCCTAACTAACCCTAACCTTCACTAACCCTAACTAACCCTAACTAACCCTAACCTTCACTAACCCTAACTAACCCTAACCTTCACTAACCCTAACTAACCCTAACTAACCCTAACCTTCACTAACCCTAACTAACCCTAACCTTCACTAACCCTAACTAACCCTAACTAACCCTAACCTTCACTAACCCTAACCCTAACTAACCCTAACTAACCCTAACCTTCACTAACCCTAACCCTAACCCAGATGACTAACCACGGGACCAAGGCTGCCCTGGCAGGGGGCACCACCATGATGTAGGGTTCCTCTATTATACTGGACCCTAACCCTAACTAACCTGGCCTTCACTAACCCTAACTAACCAACTAACCCTCCCTAACTAACCCTTCCTAACCTTCACTAACCCTCACTAACCCTAACTAACCCTAACCCTAACTAACCCTAACTAACCCTAACCTTCACTAACCCTAACTAACCCTAACTAACCCTAACCCTAACTAACCCTAACTAACCCTAACCTTCACTAACCCTCACTAACCCTAACTAACCCTAACCCTAACTAACCCTAACCCTAACTAACCCTAACCCTAACTAACCCTAACCTTCACTAACCCTCACTAACCCTAACTAACCCTAACCTTAACTAACCCTAACCTTCACTAACCCTAACTAACCCTAACCCTAACTAACCCTAACTAACCCTAACCTTAACTAACCCTAACTAACCCTAACCCTAACTAACCCTAACTAACCCTAACCTTCACTAACCCTAACTAACCCTAACTAACCCTAACCTTAACCCAGATGACTTCTACCACGGGACCAAGGCTGCCCTGGCAGGGGGCACCACCATGATCAGTAGGGTTCCTCTATTATACTGCTGACCCTAACCCTAACTAACCCTAACCTTCACTAACCCTAACTAACCCTAACTAACCCTAACCCTAACCCTAACTAACCCTAACCCAGATGACTTCTACCACGGGACCAAGGCTGCCCTGGCAGGGGGCACCACCATGATCAGTAGGGTTCCTCTATTATACTGCTGACCCTAACCCTAACTAACCCTAACCTTCACTAACCCTAACTAACCCTAACCCTAACTAACCCTAACCTTCACTAACCCTAACTAACCCTAACTAACCCTAACCTTCACTAACCCTAACTAACCCTAACCTTCACTAACCCTAACTAACCCTAACTAACCCTAACCCTAACTAACCCTCACTAACCCTAACTAACCCTAACCCTCACTAACCCTAACCCTAACCCTAACCCTAACCCTAACCCTAACTAACCCTAACTAACCCTAACCCAGATGACTTCTACCACGGGACCAAGGCTGCCCTGGCAGGGGGCACCACCATGATCAGTAGGGTTCCTCTATTATACTGCTGACCCTAACCCTAACTAACCCTAACCTTCACTAACCCTAACTAACCCTAACTAACCCTAACCCTAACTAACCCTAACCTTCACTAACCCTAACTAACCCTAACTAACCCTAACCTTAACTAACCCTAACCCTAACTAACCCTAACCCTAACTAACCCTAACCTTCACTAACCCTAACTAACCCTAACTAACCCTAACTAACCCTAACCCAGATGACTTCTACCACGGGACCAAGGCTGCCCTGGCAGGGGGCACCACCATGATCAGTAGGGTTCCTCTATTATACTGCTGACCCTAACCCTAACTAACCCTAACCCTAACTAACCCTAACTAACCCTAACCTTCACTAACCCTAACTAACCCTAACTAACCCTAACCTTCACTAACCCTAACTAACCCTAACCTTCACTAACCCTAACTAACCCTAACTAACCCTAACCCTCACTAACCCTAACTAACCCTAACCTTCACTAACCCTAACTAACCCTAACTAACCCTAACCTTCACTAACCCTCACTAACCCTAACTAACCCTAACCTTCACTAACCCTAACTAACCCTAACTAACCCTAACCTTCACTAACCCTAACTAACCCTAACTAACCCTAACCTTCACTAACCCTAACTAACCCTAACTAACCCTAACCCAGATGACTTCTACCACGGGACCAAGGCTGCCCTGGCAGGGGGCACCACCATGATCAGTAGGGTTCCTCTATTATACTGCTGACCCTAACCCTAACTAACCCTAACCTTCACTAACCCTAACTAACCCTAACTAACCCTAACCTTCACTAACCCTAACTAACCCTAACCTTCACTAACCCTAACTAACCCTAACTAACCCTAACCTTCACTAACCCTAACTAACCCTAACCCTAACTAACCCTAACCTTCACTAACCCTAACTAACCCTAACTAACCCTAACCTTCACTAACCCTCACTAACCCTAACTAACCCTAACCTTCACTAACCCTAACTAACCCTAACCTTCACTAACCCTAACTAACCCTAACCTTCACTAACCCTAACTAACCCTAACCTACCCTAACCTTCACTAACCCTAACTAACCCTAACCTTCACTAACCCTAACTAACCCTAACTAACCCTAACCTTCACTAACCCTAACTAACCCTAACCTTCACTAACCCTAACTAACCCTAACCTTCACTAACCCTAACTAACCCTAACCTTCACTAACCCTAACTAACCCTAACCTTCACTAACCCTAACTAACCCTAACCTTCACTAACCCTAACTAACCCTAACCTTCACTAACCCTAACTAACCCTAACCTTAACTAACCCTAACTAACCCTAACCTTCACTAACCCTAACTAACCCTAACCTTAACTAACCCTAACCTTCACTAACCCTAACCTTCACTAACCCTAACTAACCCTAACTAACCCTAACCTTCACTAACCCTCACTAACCCTAACTAACCCTAACCTTCACTAACCCTAACTAACCCTAACCTTAACTAACCCTAACTAACCCTAACCTTAACTAACCCTAACCTTAACTAACCCTAACCTTCACTAACCCTAACTAACCATAACTAACCCTAACCTTAACTAACCCTAACTAACCCTAACTAACCCTAACCTTAACTAACCCTAACTAACCCTAACTAACCCTAACCTTCACTAACCCTAACTAACCCTAACCTTAACTAACCCTAACTAACCCCAACCTTAACTAACCCTAACTAACCCTAACCTTAACTAACCATAACTAACCTTAACTAACCCTAACCTTAACTAACCCTAACCTTAACTAAATCTAACTAACCTTAACTATCCCTAACCTTAACTAACCCTAACTAACCCTGACCTTAACTAACCCTAACTAACCGTAACCTTAACTGACCCTAACCTTAACTAACCCTAACTAACCATATCTAACCCTAACCTCAACTAACCCTATCTAACCCTAACTAGCCTTAACTAACTAATTTGGGGATTTGTATGTTTCGGCCTAGTATGGTTCTCAATCAGAGGCAGGTGTCATTAGTTGTCTCTGATTGAGAATCATACTTAGGTAGCCTGGGTTGCACTGTTTGTTTGTGGGTGATTGTCTATGCTAGTTGCTTGTGTCAGCACAGGTCTCATTTGTAGCTTCACGGTCATTATTGGTTTATTGTTTTTGTATTCAGTGTTCAGTTCTTTCTTTAATTAAATATTCATCATGAACACATACCATGCCGCATTTTGGTCCTCCGATCCTTCTCGCCTCTCCTCTTCAGAGCATTTTGGTCCTTCAGATGAAGAGGAGGAAGACCATGACAGATAGCGAGATGTAACACCATAGAGTCTTTCCAGTCCACAGAGATAATATATTATACAGCACTGAGAGAGAGAGAGATCTAACACTATAGAGTCTTTTCAGTCCACAGAGATAATATATTATACAGCACTGAGGGAGAGAGAGAGAGATCTAACACTATAGAGTCTTTTCAGTCCACAGAGATAATATATTATATAGCACTGAGGGAGAGATCTAACACTATAGAGTCTATCCAGTCCACAGAGATTATATATTATACAGCACTGAGGGAGAGAGAGAGAGAGATCTAACACTATAGAGTCTTTTCAGTCCACATAGATAATATATTATACAGCACTGAGGGAGAGAGAGAGAGATCTAACACTATAGAGTCTTTTCAGTCCACAGAGATTATATATTATACAGGGAGAGGGAGGGAGGGAGGGAGGAGGGGGTGGTACAGGGAGAGAGAGGTGGTTTAAGGAGAGGGAGGGAGGTGGAACAGGGAGAGGGATGGAGGGAGGTGGAACAGGGAGAGAGAGATGGTATAGGGAGAGGGAGGGAGGGAGGTGGAACAGGGAGAGGGATGGAGGGAGGTGGAACAGGGAGAGGGATGGAGGGAGGTGGAACAGGGAGAGGGATGGAGGGAGGTGGTATAGGGAGAGGGAGGGAGGTGGAACAGGGAGAGGGAGGGGTAGGGCAGCTGCCTCTGGGTCAGATCAGAGGGAGACAATTTGTGTTTCTTTGTGGCAGCGAGTGAGACAGGCTGAGAGGGAAGCTCTCTGAGCGGTTAGAGACGGGGGGGACGGAGGAGAGCTGGAGGAGAGGAGAGCATGTCTGAGTGCTGCAGTTAGATCATCTGAAACCGGGTCATGCTATCCCAGCCTGTCAGAGAGACTTTACTCTGAACTCTTTACCCTCAAACCGTCCCCCTGCTCCTATTGGATCTGTGTAAACAGCAGCACAGACCCCATACGGCTGTTATGTGAGCTGTGTTTTTAGGGATGGAACATTGGAGGAAATATCAGCCTGATGTTTTTAATGGATACTGCTGTGACTTTGCATCGTCTACGTTATTCGTGGATCGTCATCAATCTTGAATGAAAGAAACTGAGTTGAAGTTCACTGCTCAGTGTGTGGTTTCCTCTCTCCCCTGTCAGTCCCATAGTTGACCTGGTCCTCTTCTTCTTCTCTCCTCTCCTATAGTTGACCTGGTCCTCTTCTTCTTCTCTCCTCTCCTATAGTTGACCTGGTCCTCTTCTTCTTCTCTCCTCTCCTATAGTTGACCTGGTCCTCTTCTTCTTCTCTCCTCTCCTATAGTTGACCTGGTCCTCTTCTTCTTCTCTCCTCTCCTATAGTTGACCTGGTCCTCTTCTTCTTCTCTCCTGTCCTCTAATTGACCTGGTCTTCTTCTCTCCTGTCCTATAGTTGACCTGGTCCTCTTCTTCTTCTCTCCTCTCCTATAGTTGACCTGGTCCTCTTCTTCTTCTCTCCTGTCCTATAGTTGACCTGGTCCTCTTCTTCTCTCCTGTCCTATAGTTGACCCTGTCCTCCTCTTCTTCTCTCCTGTCCTATAGTTGACCTGTTCCTCTTCTTCTTCTCTCCTGTCCTCTAGTTGACCTGGTCTTCTTCTTCTCTCCTGTCCTATAGTTGACCTGGTCCTCTTCTTCTTCTCTCCTGTCCTATAGTTGACCTGGTCCTCTTCTTCTTCTCTCCTGTCCTATAGTTGACCTGGTCTTCTTCTTCTCTCCTGTCCTCTAGTTGACCTGGTCTTCTTCTTCTCTCCTGTCCTATAGTTGACCTGGTCCTCTTCTTCTCTCCTGTCCTATAGTTGACCTGTCCTCCTCTTCTTCTCTCCTGTCCTATAGTTGACCTGTTCCTCTTCTTCTTCTCTCCTGTCCTCTAGTTGACCTGGTCTTCTTCTTCTCTCCTGTCCTATAGTTGACCTGGTCTTCTTCTTCTCTCCTGTCCTATAGTTGACCTGGTCTTCTTCTTCTCTCCTGTCCTCTAGTTGACCTGGTCTTCTTCTTCTCTCCTGTCCTCTAGTTGACCTGGTCCTCTTCTTCTCTCCTGTCCTCTAGTTGACCTGGTCCTCTTCTTCTCTCCCGTCCTCTAGTTGACCCTGTCCTCCTCTTCTTCTCTCCTGTCCTCTAGTTGACCTGGTCCTCTTCTTCTCTCCCGTCCTCTAGTTGACCTGGTCCTCTTCTTCTCTCCCGTCCTATAGTTGACCATGTGGTCCCCGAGCCTGGTGCCAGCCTCCTGGGGGCCTACGACCAGTGGAAGGACATAGCAGACAGGGGGTCCTGCTGTGATTACTCCCTCCACATGGACATCACCCGCTGGCACGACGGACTCTTTGAAGAGATGGAGAGTCTGGTGAAGGATAAAGGTATTGTTTCAGGATGTTCTGGATCTACCTGTGTAGATAGTTCCTGTGTCTGTCTTCAGATCTCAATCTGTCTGACACAAAAACACCCAATATGACTCTTAAATCGTTTCCCTACCATATAACTACTAGATGAGAATACATTAGATGATATTACCACAAATAACACTTGAAAGGGGTCATGTCCAGCTGTTAATGGTGTTGTGGTAATGTATCTGATACTGTGTTGTTAATGGTGTTGTGGTAATGTATCTGATACTGTGTTAATGGTGTTGTGGTAATGTATCTGATACTGTGTTAATGGTGTTGTGGTAATGTATCTGATACTGTGTTAATGGTGTTGTGGTAATGTATCTGATACTGTGTTAATGGTGTTGTGGTAATGTCTGATACTGTGTTAAGAGCGTCTGGTAAATGACTTAAATGTAAATGTAAATGTAAATGTGTCTGATACTGTGTTGTTAATGGTGTTGTGGTAATGGTGTTGTGATAATGTCTGATACTGTGTTAATGGTGTTGTGGTAATGTGTCTGATACTGTGTTGTTAATGGTGTTGTGGTAATGTGTCTGATACTGTGTTGTTAATGGTGTTGTGGTAATGTGTCTGATACTGTGTTGTTAATGGTGTTGTGGTAATGTGTCTGATACTGTGTTAATGGTGTTGTGGTAATGTGTCTGATACTGTGTTAATGGTGTTGTGGTAATGTATCTGATACTGTGTTAATGGTGTTGTGGTAATGTGTCTGATACTGTGTTAATGGTGTTGTGGTAATGTGTCTGATACTGTGTTAATGGTGTTGTGGTAATGTGTCTGATACTGTGTTGTTAATGGTGTTGTGGTAATGTGTCTGATACTGTGTTGTTAATGGTGTTGTGGTAATGTATCTGATACTGTGTTGTTAATGGTGTTGTGGTAATGTGTCTGATACTGTGTTAATGGTGTTGTGGTAATGTATCTGATACTGTGTTGTTAATGGTGTTGTGGTAATGTATCTGATACTGTGTTAATGGTGTTGTGGTAATGTATCTGATACTGTGTTAATGGTGTTGTGGTAATGTATCTGATACTGTGTTAATGGTGTTGTGGTAATGTGTCTGATACTGTGTTAATGGTGTTGTGGTAATGTGTCTGATACTGTGTTGTTAATGGTGTTGTGGTAATGTATCTGATACTGTGTTAATGGTGTTGTGGTAATGTATCTGATACTGTGTTAATGGTGTTGTGGTAATGTATCTGATACTGTGTTGTTAATGGTGTTGTGGTAATGTATCTGATACTGTGTTAATGGTGTTGTGGTAATGTGTCTGATACTGTGTTAATGGTGTTGTGGTAATGTATCTGATACTGTGTTAATGGTGTTGTGGTAATGTGTCTGATACTGTGTTGTTAATGGTGTTGTGGTAATGTGTCTGATACTGTGTTAATGGTGTTGTGGTAATGTATCTGATACTGTGTTAATGGTGTTGTGGTAATGTATCTGATACTGTGTTAATGGTGTTGTGGTAATGTATCTGATACTGTGTTAATGGTGTTGTGGTAATGTGTCTGATACTGTGTTGTGGTAATGTATCTGATACTGTTAATGGTGTTGTGGTAATGTACCTGATACTGTGTTAATGGTGTTGTGGTAATGTGTCTGATACTGTGTTAATGGTGTTGTGGTAATGTATACTGATACTGTGTTGTTAATGGTGTTGTGGTAATGTGTTGATACTGTGTTAATGGTGTTGTGGTAATGTGTCTGATACTGTGTTAATGGTGTTGTGGTAATGTGTCTGATACTGTGTTGTTAATGGTGTTGTGGTAATGTACCTGATACTGTGTTAATGGTGTTGTGGTAATGTGTCTGATACTGTGTTAATGGTGTTGTGGTAATGTACCTGATACTGTGTTAATGGTGTTGTGGTAATGTGTCTGATACTGTGTTGCTAATGGTGTTGTGGTAATGTATCTGATACTGTGTTGTGTAATGGTGTTGTGGTAATGTATCTGATACTGTGTTGTTAATGGTGTTGTGGTAATGTATCTGATACTGTGTTGTTAATGGTGTTGTGGTAATGTACCTGATACTGTGTTGTTAATGGTGTTGTGGTAATGTGTTAATGGTGTTGTGGTAATGTGTCTGATACTGTGTTAATGGTGTTGTGGTAATGTGTCTGATACTGTGTTGTTAATGGTGTTGTGGTAATGTGTCTGATACTGTGTTGTTAATGGTGTTGTGGTAATGTACTGATACTGTGTTAATGGTGTTGTGGTAATGTGTCTGATACTGTGTTAATGGTGTTGTGGTAATGTGTCTGATACTGTGTTGTTAATGGTGTTGTGGTGTACCTGATACTGTGTTAATGGTGTTATGGTAATGTGTCTGATACTGTGTTAATGGTGTTGTGGTAATGTACCTGATACTGTGTTAATGGTGTTGTGGTAATGTATCTGATACTGTGTTAATGGTGTTGTGGTAATGTAATCTGATACTGTGTTAATGGTGTTGTGGTAATGTATCTGATACTGTGTTAATGGTGTTGTGGTAATGTGTCTGATACTGTGTTAATGGTGTTGTGGTAATGTACCTGATACTGTGTTAATGGTGTTGTGGTAATGTGTCTGATACTGTGTTAATGGTGTTGTGGTAATGTGTCTTATACTGTGTTAATGGTGTTGTGGTAATGTATCTGATACTGTGTTAATGGTGTTGTGGTAATGTGTCTGATACTGTGTTGTTAATGGTGTTGTGGTAATGTATCTGATACTGTGTTAATGGTGTTGTGGTACTCACTGATACTGTGTTAATGGTGTTGTGGTAATGTGTCCATACTGTGTTAATGGTGTTGTGGTAATGTCTGATACTGTGTTAATGGTGTTGTGGTGGCCCACCTCTGACTGTACCCATGTGTTGTGGTAACTGTGTTAATGGTGTTGTGAATGTACACTCACTGTGTTGTGGTAATGGTACTGTGTTAATGGTGTTGACAATGTGTCTGATACTAATGGTGTTGAATGTGTCTGCCCTGTGTTACCAATGGTGTGGTGTGTGGTAATGTAATCTGATACTGACAGTTAATGGTGTTGTGGTAATGTGTCACTGACTAATCCACACAGACACTTATACTGTTAATGGTGCCAGGTAATGTACTCTGATACTGTGTTAGCTGTTGTGGTACTCACTAATGGTGACAATGTGTCCACACTGTGTTAATGGTGTTGTGGTAATGTGTCTGATACTGTGTTGTTACACATGTGTCTGACACAATGGTGTTAATGGTGTGTGGTAATGTGTCTGATACTGTCCAATGGTGACACACTCACTAATGTGTGTTACACACACAGCTAATGGTGTTGTGGTACCCATGTGTCTGACACTGTGTTAATCACACAGTACACACTGTGTTAATGGTGTTGTGACAGCTGAGACAGCCCACCAACTGTCTCTGATACTGTGTCTACACTTAATGGTGACAACACCTGATACTGTGTTAATAATAATGTTGTGGTAATGTGTCATACTGTGTTAATGGTGTTGTGGTAATGTATCATACTCAATGGTGTTGTGGTAATCCACACAGTGTTGTTACAGCCAGGTAATGCCCACCTGAACTGTGTTGTCACCCAGCTGAGGTAATACACTCACTAATCCACACAGACATGGTGTTGTGGCCATGTCATCTGATACCAATGGTGTTGTGGTACTGACACTCACTAATCCAATAGACACACTGGTAATCCACACAGACAGCCAGTCAGCCCACCAACTGCTTTCTTCTGCACCCAGCTGAGCTACACTCACTAATCCACACAGACAGCAGTCAGCCCACCAACTCACACACACCAGTCACCCACTGTGTCCACTGATAGCTGACAGCCAGTCAGCACCAACTCTCTCTCACTAGCTGATCACTCCTACACTCACTAATCCACACAGACAGCCAGTCAGCCCACCAACTCTCTCTCACCCAGCTGAGCTACACTCACTAATCCACACAGACAGCCAGCCAGCCCACCAACTCTCTCTCACCCAGCTGAGCTACACTCACTAATCCACACAGACACACTCACTAATCCACACAGACAGCCAGCCAGCCCACCAACTCTCTCTCACCCAGCTGACTACACTCACTAATCCACACAGACAGCCAGTCAGCCCACCAACTCTCTCTCACCCAGCTGAGCTACACTCACTAATCCACACAGACAGCCAGCCAGCCCACCAACTCTCTCTCACCCAGCTGAGCTACACTCACTAATCCACAGACAGACAGACACACCCAGCTGAACTACACTCAATCCACACAGACAGCCAGCCAGCCCACCAACTCTCTCTCACCCAGCTGACCAGACAGCCAGCCCACCAACTCTCTCTCACCCAGCTGTACTACACTCACTAATCCACACAGACACACTCACTAATCCACACAGACAGCCAGCCAGCCCACCAACTCTCTCTCACCCAGCTGAGCTACACTCACTAATCCACACAGACAGCCAGCCAGCCCACCAACTCTCTCTCACCCAGCTGACTACACTCACTAATCCACACAGACACACTCACTAATCCACACAGACAGCCAGCCAGCCCACCAACTCTCTCTCACCCAGCTGAGCTACACTCACTAATCCACACAGACACACTCACTAATCCACACAGACAGCCAGCAGCCCACCAACTCTCTCTCACCCAGCTGAGCTACACTCACTAATCCACACAGACACACTCACTCATCCACACAGACAGCCAGTCAGCCCACCAACTCTCTCTCACCCAGCTGAACAGCACTCACTCATGCACTCACACACACACAAAACCACTCACTCACTCACTCACTCACTCACTCACTCACTCACTCACACACACAGCCACTCACACACACAACCACACAACCATATGCACACACAGGAGCGCACAGACATATAGACACATCTGCACATGCTTGTGATTTTCAAATGGGAGAAATTAAATTCCTTGAACTGGTTTGAAATGTGTTATGTTTGAATTTCTCCAGGAGTCAATTCCTTCTTGATCTTCATGGCTTACAAGGACAAATTCCAGAGCTCAGATAGTCAGGTAAGTTTTATTTCTTCAAACTATTTATTCAGACGTCTCTAAAATGTAAATAATAACCTTGGGTGTTTCTCCATATGCATACTACCGTGCTCCGTACTCTCACGCTCTCATCTGAGGACGTTCTCTTGAGTAAAACAATCCATTTGAGCAGCACTACCCCTACTGTATTACCTCACCACCCCTACTGTATTACCTCACCACCCCTACTGTATTACCTCACCACCCCTACTGTATTACCTCACCACCCCTACTGTATTACCTCACCACCCCTACTGTATTACCTCACCACCCCTACTGTATTACCTCACCACCCCTACTGTATTACCTCACCACCCCTACTGTATTACCTCACCACCCCTACTGTATTACCTCACCACCCCTACTGTATTACCTCACTATAGACCCCTACTGTATTACCTCACTCCCTCACTGTGATTACCTCAGAGCTCCCCTACTGTATTACCTCACCACCCCTACTGTATTACCTCACCACCCCTACTGTATTACCTCACCACCCCTACTGTATTACCTCACCACCCCTACTGTATTACCTCACCACCCCTACTGTATTACCTCACCACCCCTACTGTATTACCTCACCACCCCTACTGTATTACCTCACCACCCCTACTGTATTACCTCACCACCCCTACTGTATTACCTCACCACACTACCCCTACTGTATTACCTCACGCTGAGCAGCATTCCCCCTACTGTATTACCTCACGCTGAGCGGCACTCTACCCCTACTGTATTACCTCACCACCCCTACTGTATTACCTCACCACCCCTACTGTATTACCTCACGCTGAGCGGCACTCCCCCTACTGTATTACCTCACCACCCCTACTGTATTACCTCACCACCCCTACTGTATTACCTCACACTGAGCAGCACTCCCCCTACTGTATTACCTCACGCGGAGCAGCATTCCCTCTACTGTATTACCTCACGCTGAGCAGCATTCCCTCTACTGTATTACCTCACGCTGAGCAGCACTCCCCCTACTGTATTACCTCACGCTGAGCAGCACTCCCCCTACTGTATTACCTCACGCTGAGCAGCACTCCCCCTACTGTATTACCTCACGCTGAGCAGCACTCCCCCTACTGTATTACCTCACGCTGAGCAGCACTCCCCCTACTGTATTACCTCACACTCCCCCTACTGTATTACCTCACCACCCCTACTGTATTACCTCACCACCCCTACTGTATTACGTCACGCTGAGCAGCACTCCCCCTACTGTATTACCTCACACTCCCCCTACTGTATTACCTCACCACCCCTACTGTATTACCTCACCACCCCTACTGTATTACCTCACGCTGAGCAGCACTCCCCCTACTGTATTACCTCATGCTGAACAGCACTCCCCCTACTGTATTACCTCACGCTGAGCGGCACTCCCCCTACTGTATTACCTCACGCTGAGCAGCACTCCCCTACTGTATTACCTCATGCTGAGCAGCACTCCCCCTACTGTATTACCTCATGCTGAGCAGCACTCCCCCTACTGTATTACCTCATGCTGAGCAGCACTCCCCCTACTGTATTACCTCACGCTGAGCAGCACTCCCCTACTGTATTACCTCACGCTGAGCAGCACTCCCCTACTGTATTACCTCACGCTGCACCTCCACATTCATTGAACCTTCTTCCAGCCAGGACAATGGCAACAATAGAGACCAAACCAGAGAAGGCATTTAGAGCATGAGAGTGTGGAGTACGGTCCTCTGCATGAGAGTGTGGCAACAATAGAGACCAAACCAGAGAAGGCATTTAGAGCATGAGAGGGTGGAGAACGGTCCTCTGCATTTTGATTAACCCCCCCCCCTCCTTGTTTTTATCTCTTTCCCATGCCAGATGTATGAGATGTTTGGTATCATTCGAGACCTGGGTGCCATCGCTCAGGTTCACGCTGAGAACGGTGACATCATTGACGAGGTAGGCTACTGTACTGTTGACTTGAAAGACTGGCCTTTGACAGTGACTGGGCAGATCTCTCCTGGGCAAAGGACATCTTCAGTTGCCATATTTCCCCTTCTATCTATATAGGAGCAGAATAAACTGCTGTCTTTGATTGCACCATGTGAAGTTTAGTTTCCGTCTTACCCCTTCTATCTATATAGGAGCAGAAGCGACTACTGGAGCTGGGGATCACTGGGCCTGAGGGACATGTGCTGTGTCACCCAGAGGAGGTAGGGACTTCCTGTCTCTGTGTAAACAATAGCCTCATTTACATGATCACACTACAGTATCTTGTTATGAGCCAGTGTTACTGTTAGTGACAGAATGGTTTGAAACCGGGAGACTAGATATGCCATTGCTTGTTGAAAATACCTTGTGGATGAATTTGCTCCTCTCAATAATAATGGAAATGAGACTGAATATTGTAATCTCAGTCAATCAATCAAATGTATTTTATTAAAGCCCTTTTTACATCAGCTGTCGTCACAAAGTGCTAAAACCCCAAAGAGCAAGCAATGTCGATGTAGAAGCACGGTGGCTAGGAAAAGCTCTCTAGAAAGGAAGGAACCTAGGAAGAAACCTAGAGAGGAACCAGGATCGGAGTGGCCAGTCCTTTTTTAACATTTTTTAAAATATTTATTTAACTGGCAAGTCAGTTAAAAACATTCTTATTAAGAATGACAGCCTACCAAAAGGCAAAGGGCCTCCTGCGGTGACGGGGGCTGGGATTAAAAATAAATAAATAAAATCTAAATATAGGACAAAACACACATCACCACAAGAGAGACAACACAACACTACATGAAGAGAGACAACACAACACTACATAAAGAGAGACCTAAAGACAACAACACAACACTACATAAAGAGAGACCTAAAGACAACAACACAACACTACATAAAGAGAGACCTAAAGACAACAACACAACACTACATAAAGAGAGACCTAAAGACAACAACACAGCATGGCAGCAACACATGACAACACAACACTACATAAAGAGAGACCTAAAGACAACAACACAACACTACATAAAGAGAGACCTAAAGACAACAACACAACACTACATAAAGAGAGACCTAAAGACAACAACACAGCATGGCAGCAACACATGACAACACAACACTACATAAAGAGAGACCTAAAGACAAAGACAACAATATAGCATGGTAGCACCACAACACACTACATAAAGAGAGACCTAAGACAACAACACAGCATGGCAGCAACACATGACAACACAACACTACATAAAGAGAGACCTAAAGACAACAACACAGCATGGCAGCAACACATGACAACACAACACTACATAAAGAGAGACCTAAAGACAACAACATAGCATAGGCAGCAACACATGACAACACAACACTACATAAAGAGAGACCTAAAGACAACATTATAGCATGGTAGCACACAACACTACATAAAGAGAGACCTAAAGACAACAACATAGTATGGTAGCAACACAATATGACAATACAGCATGGTAGCACCTACAACATGACAACACAGCATGGTAGCAACACAACATGACAATACAGCATGGTAGCACCACAACATGAGCAACACAGCATGGTAGCAACACAACATGACAACACAGCATGGTAGCAACACAACATGACAACACAGTATGGTAGCAACACAACATGACAACACAGCATGGTAGCAACACAACACTACATAAAGAGAGACCTAAGACAACAACATAGCATGGCAGCAACACATGACAACACAGTATGGTAGCAACACAACATGACAACACAGCATGGTAGCAACACAACACTACATAAAGAGAGACCTAAGACAACAACATAGCATGGCAGCAACACATGACAACACAGTATGGTAGCAACACAACATGACAACACAGCATGGTAGCAACACAACACTACATAAAGAGAGACCTAAGACAACAACATTGCATGGTAGCAACACATGACAACACAGTATGGTAGCAACACAACATGACAATACAGCATGGTAGCACCACAACATGGCAGCAACATGACATGACAACACAGCATGGTAGCACCACAACATGGCAGCAACACAACACTACATAAGAGAGACCTAAAGACAACAACATAGCATGGCAGCAACACATGACAACACAGTATGGTAGCAACACAACATGACAACACAGCATGGTAGCAACACAACTACATAAAGAGAGACCTAAGACAATAACATAGCATGGCAGCAACACATGACAACACAGTATGGTAGCAACACAACATGACAACACAGCATGGTAGCAACACAACACTACATAAAGAGAGACCTAAAGACAACAACACAGCATGGCAGCAACACATGACAACACAGTATGGTAGCAACACAACATGACAACAACATGGTAGCAACACAACATGGCAGCAACACATGACAACACAGCATGGTAGCAACACAACATGACAACAACATGGTAGCAACACAACATGGCAGCAACACATGACAACACAGCATGGTAGCAACACAACATGGCAGCAACACATGACAACACAGCATGGTAGCAACACATGACAACACAGCATGGTAGCAACACAACATGACAACACAGCATGGTAGCAAAACATGACAACACAGCATGGTAGCAAAACATGACAACAACACATGACAACACAGCATGGTAGCAACACAACATGGTAGCACCACAAAACATGGCACAGACAACAGCACAAAGGGCAAGAAGGTAGAGACAACAATACATCACGCGAAGCAGCCACAACTGTCAGTAAGAATGTCCATGATTGAGTCTTTGAATGAAGAGATTGAGATAAAACTGTCCAGTTTGAGTGTTTGTTGCAGCTCGTTCCAGTCGTTAGCTGCAGCGAACTGAAAAGAGGAGCGACCCAGGAATGTGTGCTTGGGGACTTTTAACAGATTGTGACTGGCAGAATGGGTGTTGTATGTGGAGGATGAGGGCTGCAGTAGATATCTCAGATAGGGGGGAGTGAGGCCTAAGAAGGTTTTATAAATAAGCATCAACCAGTGGGTCTTGCGACGGGTACACAGAGATGACCAGTTTACAGAGGAGTATAGAGTGCAGTGATGTGTCCTATAAGGAGCATGGGTGGTACATCTGATGTCCGAATGGTAAAGAACATCTAGCCGCTCGAGAGCAGCCTTACCTGCCGATCTATAAATTACGTCTTCGTAATCTAGCGTGGGTAGGATGGTCATCTGAATCAGGGTTAGTGAGGCAGCTGGGGTGAAAGAGGAGCGATTACGATAGAGGAAACCAAGTCTAGATTTAACTTTAGCCTGCAGCTTTGATATGTGCTGAGAGAAGGACAGTGTACTGTCTAGCCATACTCCCAAGTACTTGTATGAGGTGACTACCTCAAGCTCTAAACCCTCAGAGGTAGTAATCACACCAGTGGGGAGAGGGGCATTCTTCTTACCAAACCACATGACCTTTGTTTTGGAGGTGTTCAGAACAAGGTTAAGGGCAGAGAAAGCTTGTTGGACACTAACAACGCTTTGTTGTAGAGCATTTAACAGTATAAGACTGTATCATCTGCATAGCTTCCTACTGCCTGAGCTATGTTGTCGATGTAAATTGAGAAGTGCCTTAAATCACTGCGCAACTCGGGAGTCGTAGTGTTACTCAAGTGATTTGTGGTCGTCACTAGTTACCACAGCCACAAAGTCAAAACCTATTTCTACCATTTCTCTTCTTCGAATCTGATTTTAAACCTAAGCCTACACTCTGTGTTATCTAGAACCTAAAAGGGTTCTACAGCCGTATAACTATTTTTGGTTCCAGGTAGAACCCTTTTGGTTCCAGGTAGAACCCTTTTCGGTTCCATGTAGAACCCTTTCTACAGAGGGTTTTACATGTAACCCAAAAGAGTTCTACCTGGAATCAAAAAGTGTTTTCCTATGGACACTTTTGGTGTGTAACCTGAACCACACTGCAAACCTTATGCCTAAACCTAACCCTAACCTGAACCTAACCCTAACCTGAAGCTAACCCTAACCTAACCCTAACCTTAACCTAACCCTAACCGAACTTAAAATACATTTTAAAAATGACGATATTGGCAATTTTGACTTTGTGGCTGTTGTACCTAGTAGAAACCGTGATTTGTGGCTGCAGGTAGCCTAGTGGTTAGAGCAGGTATCCTAGTGGTTCTGCCTTATTATTATTGGACCATGCTGGTCATTTATGAACATTTGAACATCTTGGTCATGTTCTGTTATAATCTCCACCCGGCACAGCCAGAAGAGGACTAGCCTGGTTCCTCTCTAGGTTTCTTCCTAGGTTTTGGCCTTTCTAGGGAGTTTTTCCTAGCCACCGTGCTTTTACACCTGCATTGTTTGCTGTTTGGGGTTTTAGGCTGGGTTTCTGTACAGCACTTTGAGATATCAGCTGATGTACGAAGGGCTATATAAATAAATTTGATTTGATTTGATTTGATTTAGAGCAGGTAGCCTAGTGGTTAGAGCAGGTAGCCTAGTGTTAGTTAGTGGTTAGAGCAGGTAGCCTAGTGGTTAGAGCAGGTAGCCTAGTGGTTACAGCCAGGTAGCCTAGTGGTTAGAGCAGGTAGCCTAGTGGTTAGAGCAGGTAGCCTAGTGGTTACAGCCAGGTAGCCTAGTGGTTAGAGCAGGTAGCCAGGATTAGCCAGGTATCCTAGTGGTTAGAGCAGGTAGCCTAGTGGTTAGAGCCAGGTAGCCTAGTGGTTAGAGCAGGTAGCCTAGTGGTTAGAGCAGGTAGCCTAGTGGTTAGAGCAGGTAGCCTAGTGGTTAGAGCAGGTAGCCTAGTGGTTAGAGCGTTGGGCCAGTAACCGAAAGGTTGCTATATTGAATCCCCGAGCTGACAAGGTAAACATTAACTGCTGACAAGGCAGTTAACCCACTGTTCCTATTCTGTCATTGTAAATAAGAATATGTTCTTTAACTGACTTGCCGAGTTAAATAAAAAATAAATGTTGGTTGAGATGTTACAGTAAGGTGTTTAATTTGTGACCACTAGGTGGAGACAGAGGCAGTGTACCGGGCCATCACCATCGCCAAGCAGGCCAACTGTCCTCTCTACATCACCAAGGTGATGAGCAAGTCGGCTGCTGATGTCATCGCCAAGGCCAGGAAGAAGGGTGAGACTGGGTTTAGCGATTCAATAACAACTTTATTTGGAAATAATTTCTGTATCATACATTCTTTGTTAACTTTGATGGCTAAACACATTTGTTGTTGACCTGGCAAAAAAATTCTGAAAAAACTTATATTTCTTGTACAAATGCGTCGTCTTTTTTCATTGGATGATTTTCAGGCATGGTGGTTTATGGCGAGCCAATCACAGCCAGCCTTGGGACAGACGGATCACACTATTGGAGTAAGAACTGGGCAAAGGCAGCAGCGTTCGTCATGTCCCCGCCCCTCAGCCCAGACCCCAGCACCCCTGACTACCTCAACTCCCTGCTTTCCTGGTGAGAACACATACGCTGCGTTTACACAGGCCGCCCCATTCTGATCTTTCCCATTTATTGACAATCTTTCCCATTTATTTGATTGGTCAAAAAATACAATTGTGTGGCAAAAGATCAGAATTGAGCTGCCTGTGTAAACGCAGCCATAGAAACACAGACACTAGAATGAAGACAGAATGTTTCTGAATTATATCTGAATTACTTTGTCTGCATCTCACGGACACCCTTGAAAGCTCTCACGGACTCCCTTGAAAGCTCTCACGGACACCGTTGAATTCTCTCACGGACACCGTTAGAAGCTCTCAGGTAAACCGTTGAAAGCTCTCACGGACACCATTGAATTCTCTCACGGACACCGTTGAATTCTCTCACAGACACTGTTGAAAGCTCTCATGTAAACCGTTGAAAGCTCTCACAGACACCGTTGAATTCTCTCACGGACACTGTTGAAAGCTCTCACGGATGATCCCTGATGATGACACACTGGGCTGATCTCTTCGTCATCCCTGATGGTGACTCACTGTCCTGTTCTCTTAGTCATCCCTGATGGTGACTCACTGTCCTGTTCTCTTAGTCATCCCTGATGGTGACTCACTGTCCTGTTCTCTTAGTCATCCCTGATGGTGACTCACTGTCCTGTTCTCTTAGTCATCCCTGATGGTGACTCACTGTCCTGTTCTCTTCGTCATCCCTGATGGTGACTCACTGTCCTGTTCTCTTAGTCATCCCTGATGGTGACTCACTGTCCTGTTCTCTTAGTCATCCCTGATGGTGACTCACTGTCCTGTTCTCTTAGTCATCCCTGATGGTGACTCACTGTCCTGATGGTGACTCACTGTCTGTTCTCTTAGTCATCCCTGATGGTGACTCACTGTCCTGTTCTCTTAGTCATCCCTGATGGTGACTCACTGTCCTGTTCTCTTAGTCATCCCTGATGGTGACTCACTGTCCTGTTCTCTTAGTCATCCCTGATGGTGACTCACTGTCCTGTTCTCTTAGTCATCCCTGATGGTGACTCACTGTCCTGTTCTCTTAGTCATCCCTGATGGTGACTCACTGTCCTGTTCTCTTAGTCATCCCTGATGGTGACTCACTGTCCTGTTCTCTTAGTCATCCCTGATGGTGACTCACTGTCCTGTTCTCTTAGTCATCCCTGATGGTGACTCACTGTCCTGTTCTCTTAGTCATCCCTGATGGTGACTCACTGTCCTGTTCTCTTAGTCATCCCTGATGGTGACTCACTGTCCTGTTCTCTTAGTCATCCCTGATGGTGACTCACTGTGTTGTTCTCTTAGTCATCCCTGATGGTGACTCACTGTCCTGTTCTCTTAGTCATCCCTGATGGTGACTCACTGTCCTGTTCTCTTAGTCATCCCTGATGGTGACTCACTGTCCTGTTCTCTTAGTCATCCCTGATGGTGACTCACTGTCCTGTTCTCTTAGTCATCCCTGATGGTGACTCACTGTCCTGTTCTCTTAGTCATCCCTGATGGTGACTCACTGTCCTGTTCTCTTAGTCATCCCTGATGGTGACTCACTGTCCTGTTCTCTTAGTCATCCCTGATGGTGACTCACTGTCCTGTTCTCTTAGTCATCCCTGATGGTGACTCACTGTCCTGTTCTCTTAGTCATCCCTGATGGTGACTCACTGTCCTGTTCTCTTAGTCATCCCTGATGGTGACTCACTGTCCTGTTCTCTTAGTCATCCCTGATGGTGACTCACTGTCCTGTTCTCTCACTAGTCATCCCTGATGGTGACTCACTGTCCTTGTTCTCTTAGTCATCCCTGATGGTGACATCCTGTTCTCTTAGTCATCCCTGATGACTCACTGTCCTGTTCTCTTAGTCATCCCTGATGGTGACTCACTGTCCTGTTCTCTTAGTCATCCCTGATGGTGACTCACTGTGTTGTTCTCTTAGTCATCCCTGATGGTGACTCACTGTGTTGTTCTCTTAGTCATCCCTGATGGTGACTCACTGTCCTGTTCTCTTAGTCATCCCTGATGGTGACTCACTGTCCTGTTCTCTTAGTCATCCCTGATGGTGACTCACTGTCCTGTTCTCTTAGTCATCCCTGATGGTGACTCACTGTCCTGTTCTCTTAGTCATCCCTGATGGTGACTCACTGTCCTGTTCTCTTAGTCATCCCTGATGGTGACTCACTGTCCTGTTCTCTTAGTCATCCCTGATGGTGACTCACTGTCCTGTTCTCTTAGTCATCCCTGATGGTGACTCACTGTGTCTCTTAGATGATGACTCACTATGCTGTGGTCTGACTGTCCTGTTCTCTTGGTCCACAGTGGTCTGACTGTCCTGTTCTCTTGGTCCACAGTGGTCTGACTGTCCTGTTCTCTTGGTCTACAGTGGTCTGAATGTCCTGGTCTCTTGGTCCACAGTGGTCTGACTGTCCTGTTCTCTTGGTCCACAGTGGTCTGACTGTCCTGTTCTCTTGGTCCACAGTGGTCTGACTGTCCTGTTCTCTTGGTCCACAGTGGTCTGACTGTCCTGTTCTCTTGGTCCACAGTGGTCTGACTGTCCTGTTCTCTTGGTCCACAGTGGTCTGACTGTCCTGTTCTCTTGGTCCTCAGTGGTCTGACTGTCCTGTTCTCTTGGTCCACAGTGGTCTGACTGTCCTGTTCTCTTGGTCCACAGTGGAGACCTTCAGGTGACGGCCAGTGGCCACAGCACCTTCTCGACGGCCCAGAAGGCTGTTGGGAAAGACAACTTCACCCTCATCCCTGAGGGAACTAACGGCATCGAGGAGAGGCTAGCCATCGTCTGGGAGAAGGCTGTGGTATGTGTTGTTGTTTATTTTCTAAAGGTTTATTTTTTGTCATTGTATGCTTTACAGTGGGAAATAAAGAGTATCTGTAGTTGGTCTGATTCAAAGTGATGCTGTATATATGATCTGGAGGCAGCAGTTTAGACAGCTAGACCACCGTAGGACACCCCTGTTTCTGTTGTTGTTGTTACTTCTTCTTCTTCTTCTTCTTCTTCTTCTTCTTCTTCTTCTTCTTCTTCTTCCTATTCTTCTTCTTCTTCTTCTTCCTATTCTTCTTCTTCTTCCTCTTCTTCTTCCTATTCTTCTTCTTCTTCTTTTCTTCTCTTCTTCTTCCTATTCTTCTTCTTCTTCCTATTCTTCTTCTTCTTCTTCCTATTCTTCTTCTTCTTCCTATTCTTCTTCTTCTTCTTCTTCCTATTCTTCTTCTTCTTCCTATTCTTCATTTCTTCTTCTTCTTCTTCTTCTTCTTCTTCTATTCTTCTTCTTCTTCTTCTTCTTCCTATTCTTCTTCTTCTTCTTCCTATTCTTCTTCTTTCTTCTTCTTCTTCTTCTTCTTCTTCCTATTCTTCTTCTTCTTCTTCTTTCTTCTTCTTCCTATTCTTCTTCTTCTTCCTATTCTTCTTCTTCCTATTCTTCTTCTTCTTCCTATTCTTCTTCTTCTTCCTATTCTTCTTCTTCCTATTCTTCTTCTTCTTCTTCTTCTTCTTCTTCTTCTTCTTCTTCTTCTTCTTCTTCACTGGTTTTCACAGTGATGCGATATGTCTTTAACAGTAACGTCTTTGCATTGTTGTATAAAAGACAGCTCTCTCCTGATCGTGAAGAGGATGTGTTGTTCTGTATTCCCCAGGCGACAGGCAAGATGGATGAGAATGAGTTTGTTGCGGTGACGAGCACCAACGCTGCCAAGCTGTTCAACCTGTATCCTCGTAAAGGAAGGATCGCTGTGGGGTCAGACGCAGACATCGTGATCTGGAACCCCAAGGAGACCAAGACCATCTCAGCCGCGACCCACGCACTGGTACACACACACACACACACACACACACACACACACACACACACACACACACACACACACACACACACACACACACACACACACACACACCCTCCCTCCCTCTCTCTCTCTCTTTCACAGTCAACCTCCAGACATCATTCAGACATTCGTCTCCAATGTGTCTGGAGGAGTTTTGTCCGTCTGTCTGTAATGATGTGTGATGATGATGTTATCATGTCTGAGCTGGATGTTCATTATTCTGTCCTTGTGTGTGTTTCCAGACAGTGGAGATTAACATCTTTGAGGGCATGGAGGTCCGGGGAGCCCCGGTGGTGGTGATCAGCCAGGGGAAGATCGTCCTGGAGGGGGGAAAGCTGAACGTCACAGAGGGCTCTGGACGCTTCGTACCCAGAAAGGCTTATCCTGACTTCATCTACAAGAGGATCAAAGCACGCAGCAAGGTGAGAGAACAGAGAGGAAGGCTAACCAGGGTCAGAGAAGAGAGAGGAAGGCTAACCAGCAAGGTAAGAGAAGAGAGATGTAGGCTAACCAGGGTAAGAGAAGAGAGATGAAGGCTAACCAGGGTAAGAGCTAGGGGCTAATGCTAGCAGGGTAAGAGCTAGGGGCTAAGAACCAGCAGGATAAGAGAAGAGAGATGAAGGCTAACCAGGGTAAGAGAAGAGAGATGTGGGCTAACCAGGGTAAGAGCTAGGAGCTAACAACCAGCAGGGTAAGAGAAGAGAGAGGAAGGCTAACCAGGGTAAGAGAAGAGAGATGAAGGCTAACCAGGGTAAGAGAAGAGAGATGAAGGCTAACCAGGGTAATAGCTAGGAGCTAACAACCAGCAGGCTAAGAGAAGAGAGATGTAGGCTAAGCAGGGTAAGAGAAGAGAGAGGAAGGCTAACCAGGGTAAGAGAAGAGAGAAGAAGGCTAACCAGGTTAAGAGCTAGGAGCTAAGAACCAGCAGGGTAAGAGAAGAGAGATGAAGGCTAACCAGGGTAAGAGCTAGGGGCTAACAACCAGCAGGGTAAGAGAAGAGAGATGAAGGCTAACCAGGGTAAGAGCTAGGGGCTAATGCTTGCAGGGTAAAAGCACAGCAGGGTAATAGCTAGGGGCTAATGCCTGTAGGGTAATAGCTAGGGGCTAATTCTTGAAGGGTAATAGCTAGGGGCCAATGCTTGCAGGGTAATAGCTAGTGGCTAATGCTAGCAGGGTAAGAGCTGATGAGAAAATTGGCTAATACAAATAATATTACATTGGGTTAACGTAGTGGCTTTTTACCATAGTAAGGGTTAACTCACTTTATCCACCACCAATGTGTGGCATCCACTTGAGTAATTCACGTGACCGTTTTGTGCCAAAAGGTTTACCACTCATCAGCTAACATGGTGTAGAGGTGAGGAGTGATATATCCCAATTAGGAACGAAGGGGTTGATTAGGTGGCCATGATGGAATTGGGGCCGTGTTGGGAATTTAAGAAGCTAATGAGGACAAAGATGTTCTGTTCAGAAAGAGAAGCAGTAGGGGGTGTTAAATGTCCTTGTCATTATCGTGTTGCAGATCTCACTTGAAGCAAGAGGGACATTTCATTGTCTTTAAAGCTTTTGCCACCATTCAGTTGTATAATTTCTCAAAGCCCGCTGCAGAGTAAGAGATAAAGTCAGAGAACCAGTGAAAGGTACGAGCTGGGAGCTAAAGAGGAATAAGAACAATCCATCCTCAAATGGCCCCGTCGTTATCCTGTTGCAGAAGTCACCTAAAGCGAGAGATAAACTTTACAGACAGAGGCCTGAAACTCTACCACATTAGGTTTTAAAGAAAGTGCACTTGCAGCAATTTAAACACTAACGGCTAATGGCTATCGGCTAATGGCTAATGGCTAACGGCTAACGGCTAATGGCTAACGGCTAATGGCTAACGGCTAATGGCTAATGGCTAACGGCTAAGGGCTAATGGCTAATGGCTATGCAGAGTTAAGAGTGTGATAGTATAAAGGTCCATCGCAACCTGTGCTTTTAAAAATGTGGCATAACTCTCTTTCCACCCTTTACTTACTGTATATTACACAGGAAATCACTTTTTAGTGAGGCTACATTAAGGCTACATTATCCTCTTTAATTACTTTATCCTTTACATGACATTCACCTGACATTCTCTCCAGATGGTTTACAAACTACATTACCCTAACATGACATTCTCTCCAGATGGTTGATGATCTACATTACCCTAACATGACATTCTCTCCAGATGGTTGATGAACTACATTATCTTTTACATGACATTCTCTCCAGATGGTTGATGATCTACATTACCCTAACATGACATTCTCTCCAGATGGTTGATGATCTACATTACCCTAACATGACATTCTCTCCAGATGGTTGATGAACTACATTATCTTTACATGACATTCTCTCCAGATGGTTGATGATTTACATGATCCTTTACATGACATTCTCCTCCCTCTCTAGATGGCTGATGCCCGTGGCGTCCCCCGAGGGAACTATGATGGACCGGTCCATGATGTCATCAGCATGACTAAGTCAGTGCCGGCCACTCCCTCCAGCAGGGGGCCCCAGTGCCCAGGGAAGGGCCCCCTCGGCCCCACCAGGAACCTGCACCAGTCTGGTTTCACCCTATCCGGTATGGGTAAGCTTCATCTACTCTTTACTGGGTGTGGATGTTTCTCCTCACTTTTTAATTGAACCGTTATTTATACAGGGTTATTCTATACAGGGTTATTTATACAGGGATATTCTATACAGGGTTATTCTATACAGGGTTATTCTATACAGGGTTATTCTATACAGGGTTATTCTATACAGGGTTATTCTACACAGGGTTATTCTATACAGGGTTATTCTATACAGGGTTATTCTATACAGGGTTATTCTATACAGGGTTATTATATACAGGGTTATTATATACAGGGTTATTCTATACAGGGTTATTCTACACAGGGTTATTCTACACAGGGTTATTCTATACAGGGTTATTCTATACAGGGTTATTCTATACAGGGTTATTCTATACAGGGTTATTCTATACAGGGTTATTCTATACAGGGTTATTCTATACAGGGTTATTCTACACAGGGTTATTCTATACAGGGTTATTCTACACAGGGTTATTCTATACAGGGTTATTCTACACAGGGTTATTCTATACAGGGTTATTCTACACAGGGTTATTCTATACAGGGTTATTCTATACAGGGTTATTCTACACAGGGTTATTCTATACAGGGTTATTCTATACAGGGTTATTCTATACAGGGTTATTCTATACAGGGTTATTCTATACAGGGTTATTCTATACAGGGTTATTCTATACAGGGTTATTCTATTATTCTACAGGGTTATTCTATACAGGGTTATTACTATACAGGGTTATTCTACACAGGGTTATTCTATAAAGGGTTATTCTACACAGGGTTATTCTATACAGGGTTATTCTATACAGGGTTATTCTATACAGGGTTATTCTATACAGGGTTATTCTATTTATTCTATACAGGGTTATTCTATACAGGGTTATTCTATACAGGGTTATTCTATACAGGGTTATTCTATACAGGGTTATTCTACACAGGGTTATTCTATACAGGGTTATTCTACACAGGGTTATTCTCATTAAGATCAAATCTCTTTCACTCTCTGGAAGTACCAGACAGGAAACGGTCTCCTTTTGTCTTGATGTCAGGGTTGTATTATTTAATTATTTATTTGTCCTTCCTTTTCTCTCTGTGTCTCTGTCTATAAGCATCCTAATCTCTCTCCCCCTTCTCACTCTCTCTCCCCCTCATCTCCCTCTCTTCCACGCTCTCCGTCTTCCTCCTTCTCTCTCACTCTGACCATCTCACTCTCATTCCCTGTTTCAGCCAATCATCTTTCTAATTGGGAGTCCTGTTTTATCCTGTCAGTCTTATTACAGTCTAACTTCTAGCTCTGTTTACGGTCTCTGTTGAACCACACAGGACCAATTATAGCTACAGTATCTAAGGTCAGGGATTTGGGAAGCTGTACAATGGTTATTTCAATCATAGTTCTACTGTCTTACTCCTATCAGAACCCAAAATGTACTCAATTGTTTGTAACGGATCTTTGCTCTTGTTCTCCGATACAGGAACTCAGATTGACGACCACATCCCACGACGCTCAGCACAGAGGATCGTGGCGCCACCCGGTGGCCGCTCCAATATCACCTCCCTGTCGTGAACCTGGGAGCTCCTTGCTCCTCACGTCTGCTGTAGGGAGAAAAATAAATCAACTACTGTAGCAACAACCAACTACATGAATCAAAACAAATCTCACCCGGCTTCCAGAACTAAACTCAACAGTGAAACCTGAACATGCAATCCTCTTCTCAGATACAACTGTAAAACAGTATACAGATTAGAACTACATTTACCACTAGTAGTTACCACCAGTATACAGCATAGAACTACAATTACCACTAGTAGTTACCAGTCATTCTATTTCTATGGTAGACACACCAACTGATAAAACCCACTAACTTAGTACTTTGATCTGTTATCCTTTATCAATATTGTGATCAATTCCTCAATCAATTTATCTCATCGCCCATCAATAGTCAACTGTCCCTGTCAGATCTCCGTAGCATGCAGCTTAAACAGTCTCTGTCTCCTCAGTCAGACAACCGTCTCTCTCATCGTCTCCTCAGCTTCACTATAGCTTTACTAACATGGTGATACATGAGTCCTAGATGAAAGTAGTTCTCTTTAGACCACAGAATGCCTCTCAGCTCTCTCTCTCTCTCTCGTCGTAGTGATGCCTGCTTCAATGCTTCTAAGAAACTCTGTAGTTGAGTCCCAACATGGAACTCTATTCCCTAGATAGCGCACTAGAGGACAAAAGTAGTGCGCTATCTAGGGAATAGAGGGCCATTTGAGACTGACGCGAACTTGTTGTCTCTGTCTGTTGTTATTTAGTCATGGCTGTAGGCTATTTAGGCTTCATCTTACCGTCTCTTACTGTTATGCATGACTTTTCCTCTTAATCGTTACTCGTTACAAATACAACAAGGGAAACAAGTGCGTATTACTGTTACTGTGAACAGACTGTAGGGACAGTCCTCTAGTCACGCTTGTCTTACTATTATTATGATGTTTTATCCCAATGCAGGTGAGCTCACTTTGCTTCCATGGTATATTCAGTCAGTCAGAATAGGAACTTCACCAATCCTTCTATTCAGTCAGTCAGAATAGGAACTTCACCAATCCTTCTATTCAGTCAGTCAGAATAGGAACTTCACCAATCCTTCTATTCAGTCAGTCAGAATAGGAACTTCACCAATCCTTCTATTCAGTCAGTCAGAATAGGAACTTCACCAATCCTTCTATTCAGTCAGTCAGAATAGGAACTTCACCAATCCTTCTATTCAGTCAGTCAGAATAGGAACTTCACCAATCCTTCTATTCAGTCAGTCAGAATAGGAACTTCACCAATCCTTCTATTCAGTCAGTCAGAATAGGAACTTCATCCTTCTATTCAGTCAGAATAGGAACTTATCCTTCTATTCAGTCTGTCAGAATAGGAACTTCACCAATCCTTCTATTCAGTCAGTCAGAATAGGAACTTATAATTCTATTCAGTCAGTCAGAATAAGAACTTATTCCTTCTATTCAGTCAGTCAGAATAGGAACTTCATTCCTTCTATTCAGTCAGTCAGAATAGGAACTTCACCAATCCTTCTATTCAGTCAGTCAGAATAGGAACTTCACCAATCCTTCTATTCAGTCAGAATAGGAACTTCATCCTTCTATTCAGTCAGTCAGAATAAGAACTTCACCAATCCTTCTATTCAGTCAGTCAGAATAGGAACTTCATCCTTCTATTCAGTCAGAATAGGAACTTCACCAATCCTTCTATTCAGTCAGTCAGAATAGGAATTTCACCAATCCTTCTATTCAGTCAGAATAGGAACTTCACCAATCCTTCTATTCAGTCTGTCAGAATAGGAACTTCACCAATCCTTCTATTCAGTCAGTCAGAATAGGAACTTCACCAATAATTCTATTCAGTCAGTCAGAATAAGAACTTCACCAATCCTTCTATTCAGTCAGTCAGAATAGGAACTTCACCAATCCTTCTATTCAGTCAGTCAGAATAGGAACTTCACCAATCCTTCTATTCAGTCAGTCAGAATAGGAACTTCACCAATCCTTCTATTCAGTCAGAATAGGAACTTCACCAATCCTTCTATTCAGTCAGTCAGAATAAGAACTTCACCAATCCTTCTATTCAGTCAGTCAGAATAGGAACTTCACCAATCCTTCTATTCAGTCAGAATAGGAACTTCACCAATCCTTCTATTCAGTCAGTCAGAATAGGAACTTCACCAATCCTTCTATTCAGTCAGAATAGGAACTTCACCAATCCTTCTATTCAGTCAGTCAGAATAGGAACTTCACCAATCCTTCTATTCAGTCAGAATAGGAACTTCACCAATCCTTCTATTCAGTCAGTCAGAATAGGAACTTCACCAATCCTTCTATTCAGTCAGAATAGGAACTTCACCAATCCTTCTATTCAGTCAGTCAGAATAGGAACTTCACCAATCCTTCTATTCAGTCAGAATAGGAACTTCACCAATCCTTCTATTCAGTCAGTCAGAATAAGAACTTCACCAATCCTTCTATTCAGTCAGTCAGAATAGGAACATCACCAATCCTTCTATTCAGTCAGTCAGAATAATAACTTCACCAATCCTTCTATTCAGTAAGTCAGAATAAGAACTTCACCAATCCTTCTATTCAGTCAGTCAGAATAAGAACTTCACCAATCCTTCTATTCAGTCAGAATAAGAACCTCACCAATCCTTCTATTCAGTCAGTCAGAATAAGAACTTCACCAATCCTTCTATTCAGTCAGAATAAGAACTTCACCAATCCTTCTATTCAGTCAGTCAGAATAGGAACTTCACCAATCCTTCTATTCAGTCAGAATAAGAACTTCACCAATACTTCTATTCAGTCAGTCAGTCAGAATAAGAACTTCACCAATCTTTCTATTCAGTAAGAATAAAAACTTCACCAATCCTTCTATTCAGTCAGAATAAGAACTTCACCAATCCTTCTATTCAGTCAGTCAGAATAAGAACTTCACCAATCCTTCTATTCAGTCAGAATAAGAACTTCACCAATCCTTCTATTCAGTCAGAATAAGAACTTCACCAATCCTTCTATTCAGTCAGTCAGAATAAGAACTTCACCAATCCTTCTATTCAGTCAGAATAAGAACTTCACCAATCCTTCTATTCAGTCAGAATAAGAACTTCATTAATCCTTCTATTCAGTCAGTCAGAATAAGAACTTCACCAATCCTTCTATTCAGTCAGAATAATAACTTCACCAATCCTCCTATTCAGCCAGTCAGTCAGAATAGGAACTTCACCAATCCTTCTATTCAGTCAGTCGGAGTAATAACTTCACCAATCCTTCTATTCAGTCAGTCAGTCATAATAAGAACGTCACCAATCCTTCTATTCAGTCAGTCGGAGTAATAACTTCACCAATCCTTCTATTCAGTCAGTCAGTCATAATAATAACTTCACCAATCTTTCTATTCAGTCAGAATAATAACTTCACCAATCCTTCTATTCAGTAAGTCAGAATAAGAACTTCACCAATCCTTCTAGTCAGTCAGAATAAGAACTTCACCAATCCTTCTATTCAGTCAGTCAGAATAAGAACTTCACCAATCCTCTATTCAGTCAGTCAGAATAGGAACTTCACCAATCCTTCTATTCAGTCAGAATAAGAACTTCACCAATCCTTCTATTAAGTCAGTCAGAATAAGAACTTCACCAATCCTTCTATTCAGTCAGTCAGAATAAGAACTTCACCAATCCTTCTATTCAGTCAGTCAGAATAGGAACTTCACCAATCTTTCTATTCAGTCAGAATAAGAACTTCACCAATCCTTCTATTCAGTCAGTCAGAATAGGAACTTCACCAATCTTTCTATTCAGTCAGAATAAGAACTTCACCAATCCTTCTATTCAGTCAGAATAAGAACTTCACCAATCCTTCTATTCAGTCAGAATAAGAACTTCACAAATCCTTCTATTCAGTCAGAATAAGAACTTCACCAATCCTTCTATTCAGTCAGAATATGAACTTCACCAATCTTTCTATTCAGTCAGAATAAGAACTTCACCAATCCTTCTATTCAGTCAGAATAAGACCTTCTCCAATCCTTCTATTCAGTCAGTCAGAATAAGAACTTCACCAATCCTTCTATTCAGTCAGTCAGAATAGGAACTTCACCAATCCTTCTATTCAGTCAGAATAGGAACTTCACCAATCCTTCTATTCAGTCAGTCAGAATAGGAACTTCACCAATCCTTCTATTCAGTCAGAATAGGAACTTCACCAATCCTTCTATTCAGTCAGAATAGGAACTTCACCAATCCTTCTATTCAGTCAGAATAGGAACTTCACCAATCCTTCTATTCAGTCAGTCAGAATAGGAACTTCACCAATCCTTCTATTCAGTCAGAATAGGAACTTCACCAATCCTTCTATTCAGTCAGTCAGAATAGGAACATCCTTCTATTCAGTCAGAATAAGAACTTCACCAATCCTTCTATTCAGTCAGAATAAGAACTTCACCAATCCTTCTATTCAGTCAGTCAGAATAGGAACTTCACCAATCCTTCTATTCAGTCAGTCAGAATAAGAACTTCACCAATCCTTCTATTCAGTCAGAATAAGAACTTCACCAATCCTTCTATTCAGTCAGTCAGAATAAGAACTTCACCAATCCTTCTATTCAGTCAGAATAAGAACTTCACCAATCCTTCTATTCAGTCAGTCAGAATAAGAACTTCACCAATCCTTCTATTCAGTCAGAATAAGAACTTCACCAATCCTTCTATTCAGTCAGTCAGAATAGGAACTTCACCAATCCTTCTATTCAGTCAGTCAGAATAAGAACTTCACCAATCCTTCTATTCAGTCAGTCAGTCAGAATAAGAACTTCACCAATCTTTCTATTCAGTAAGAATAAAAACTTCACCAATCCTTCTATTCAGTCAGAATAAGAACTACCAATCCTTCTATTCAGTCAGTCAGAATAAGAACTTCACCAATCCTTCTATTCAGTCAGAATAAGAACTTCACCAATCCTTCTATTCAGTCAGAATAAGAACTTCACCAATCCTTCTATTCAGTCAGTCAGAATAAGAACTTCACCAATCCTTCTATTCAGTCAGAATAAGAACTTCACCAATCCTTCTATTCAGTCAGAATAAGAACTTCATTAATCCTTCTATTCAGTCAGTCAGAATAAGAACTTCACCAATCCTTCTATTCAGTCAGAATAATAACTTCACCAATCCTCCTATTCAGCCAGTCAGTCAGAATAGGAACTTCACCAATCCTTCTATTCAGTCAGTCGGAGTAATAACTTCACCAATCCTTCTATTCAGTCAGTCAGTCATAATAAGAACGTCACCAATCCTTCTATTCAGTCAGTCGGAGTAATAACTTCACCAATCCTTCTATTCAGTCAGTCAGTCATAATAATAACTTCACCAATCTTTCTATTCAGTCAGAATAATAACTTCACCAATCCTTCTATTCAGTAAGTCAGAATAAGAACTTCACCAATCCTTCTAGTCAGTCAGAATAAGAACTTCACCAATCCTTCTATTCAGTCAGTCAGAATAAGAACTTCACCAATCCTCTATTCAGTCAGTCAGAATAGGAACTTCACCAATCCTTCTATTCAGTCAGAATAAGAACTTCACCAATCCTTCTATTAAGTCAGTCAGAATAAGAACTTCACCAATCCTTCTATTCAGTCAGTCAGAATAAGAACTTCACCAATCCTTCTATTCAGTCAGTCAGAATAGGAACTTCACCAATCTTTCTATTCAGTCAGAATAAGAACTTCACCAATCCTTCTATTCAGTCAGTCAGAATAGGAACTTCACCAATCTTTCTATTCAGTCAGAATAAGAACTTCACCAATCCTTCTATTCAGTCAGAATAAGAACTTCACCAATCCTTCATTCAGTCAGAATAAGAACTTCACAAATCCTTCTATTCAGTCAGAATAAGAACTTCACCAATCCTTCTATTCAGTCAGAATATGAACTTCACCAATCTTTCTATTCAGTCAGAATAAGAACTTCACCAATCCTTCTATTCAGTCAGAATAAGAACTTCTCCAATCCTTCTATTCAGTCAGTCAGTCAGAATAAGACCTTCTCCAATCCTTCTATTCAGTCAGTCAGAATAAGAACTTCTCCAATCCTTCTATTCAGTCAGTCATAAGACCTTCTCCAATCCTTCTATTCAGTCAGTCAGAATAGGAACTTCACCAATCCTTCTATTCAGTCAGTCAGAATAGGAACTTCACCAATCCTTCTATTCAGTCAGAATAAGAACTTCACCAATACTTCTATTCAGTCAGTCAGTCAGAATAAGAACTTCTCTTTCTATTCAGTAAGAATAAAAACTTCAAATCCTTCTATTCAGTCAGAATAAGAACTTCACCAATCCTTCTATTCAGTCAGTCAGAATAAGAACTTCACCAATCCTTCTATTCAGTCAGAATAAGAACTTCACCAATCCTTCTATTCAGTCAGAATAAGAACTTCACCAATCCTTCTATTCAGTCAGTCAGAATAAGAACTTCACCAATCCTTCTATTCAGTCAGAATAAGAACTTCACCAATCCTTCTATTCAGTCAGAATAAGAACTTCATTAATCCTTCTATTCAGTCAGTCAGAATAAGAACTTCACCAATCCTTCTATTCAGTCAGTCAGAATAGGAACTTCACCAATCCTTCTATTCAGTCAGTCAGTAATAACTTCACCAATCCTTCTATTCAGTCAGTCAGTCAATAAGAACTTCACCAATTTCTATTCAGTCAGTCAGAATAATAACTTCACCAATCCTTCTATTCAGTCAGAATAAGAACTTCACCAATCCTTCTATTCAGTAAGTCAGAATAAGAACTTCACCAATCCTTCTAGTCAGTCAGAATAAGAACTTCACCAATCCTTCTATTCAGTCAGTCAGAATAAGAACTTCACCAATCCTTCTATTCAGTCAGAATAAGAACTTCACCAATCCTTCTATTCAGTCAGTCAGAATAGGAACTTCACCAATCCTTCTATTCAGTCAGAATAAGAACTTCACCAATACTTCTATTCAGTCAGTCAGTCAGAATAAGAACTTCACCAATCTTTCTATTCAGTAAGAATAAAAACTTCACCAATCCTTCTATTCAGTCAGAATAAGAACTTCACCAATCCTTCTATTCAGTCAGAATAAGAACTTCACCAATCCTTCTATTCAGTCAGAATAAGAACTTCACCAATCCTTCTATTCAGTCAGAATAAGAACTTCACCAATCCTTCTATTCAGTCAGTCAGAATAAGAACTTCACCAATCCTTCTATTCAGTCAGTCAGAATAAGAACTTCACCAATCCTTCTATTCAGTCAGAATAAGAACTTCACCAATCCTTCTATTCAGTCAGTCAGAATAAGAACTTCACCAATCCTTCTATTCAGTCAGAATAAGAACTTCACCAATCCTCCTATTCAGCCAGTCAGTCAGAATAGGAACTTCACCAATCCTTCTATTCAGTCAGTCGGAGTAATAACTTCACCAATCCTTCTATTCAGTCAGTCAGTCATAATAAGAACGTCACCAATCCTTCTATTCAGTCAGTCGGAGTAATAACTTCACCAATCCTTCTATTCAGTCAGTCAGTCATAATAATAACTTCACCAATCTTTCTATTCAGTCAGAATAATAACTTCACCAATCCTTCTATTCAGTAAGTCAGAATAAGAACTTCACCAATCCTTCTAGTCAGTCAGAATAAGAACTTCACCAATCCTTCTATTCAGTCAGTCAGAATAAGAACTTCACCAATCCTCTATTCAGTCAGTCAGAATAGGAACTTCACCAATCCTTCTATTCAGTCAGAATAAGAACTTCACCAATCCTTCTATTAAGTCAGTCAGAATAAGAACTTCACCAATCCTTCTATTCAGTCAGTCAGAATAAGAACTTCACCAATCCTTCTATTCAGTCAGTCAGAATAGGAACTTCACCAATCTTTCTATTCAGTCAGAATAAGAACTTCACCAATCCTTCTATTCAGTCAGTCAGAATAGGAACTTCACCAATCTTTCTATTCAGTCAGAATAAGAACTTCACCAATCCTTCTATTCAGTCAGAATAAGAACTTCACCAATCCTTCTATTCAGTCAGAATAAGAACTTCACAAATCCTTCTATTCAGTCAGAATAAGAACTTCACCAATCCTTCTATTCAGTCAGAATATGAACTTCACCAATCTTTCTATTCAGTCAGAATAAGAACTTCACCAATCCTTCTATTCAGTCAGAATAAGACCTTCTCCAATCCTTCTATTCAGTCAGTCAGTCAGAATAAGACCTTCTCCAATCCTTCTATTCAGTCAGTCAGAATAAGACCTTCTCCAATCCTTCTATTCAGTCAGTCAGTCAGAATAAGACCTTCTCCAATCCTTCTATTCAGTCAGTCAGATTAGGAACTTCACCAATCCTTCTATTCAGTCCGAATAGGAACTTCACCAATCCTTCTATTCAGTCAGAATAAGAACTTCACCAATACTTCTATTCAGTCAGTCAGTCAGAATAAGAACTTCACCAATCTTTCTATTCAGTAAGAATAAAAACTTCACCAATCCTTCTATTCAGTCAGAATAAGAACTTCACCAATCCTTCTATTCAGTCAGTCAGAATAAGAACTTCACCAATCCTTCTATTCAGTCAGAATAAGAACTTCACCAATCCTTCTATTCAGTCAGAATAAGAACTTCACCAATCCTTCTATTCAGTCAGTCAGAATAAGAACTTCACCAATCCTTCTATTCAGTCAGAATAAGAACTTCACCAATCCTTCTATTCAGTCAGAATAAGAACTTCATTAATCCTTCTATTCAGTCAGTCAGAATAAGAACTTCACCAATCCTTCTATTCAGTCAGTCAGTCAGAATAGGAACTTCACCAATCCTTCTATTCAGTCAGTCGGAGTAATAACTTCACCAATCCTTCTATTCAGTCAGTCAGTCATAATAAGAACTTCACCAATCCTTCTATTCAGTCAGTCGGAGTAATAACTTCACCAATCCTTCTATTCAGTCAGTCAGTCATAATAATAACTTCACCAATCTTTCTATTCAGTCAGAATAATAACTTCACCAATCCTTCTATTCAGTAAGTCAGAATAAGAACTTCACCAATCCTTCTAGTCAGTCAGAATAAGAACTTCACCAATCCTTCTATTCAGTCAGTCAGAATAAGAACTTCACCAATCCTCTATTCAGTCAGTCAGAATAGGAACTTCACCAATCCTTCTATTCAGTCAGAATAAGAACTTCACCAATCCTTCTATTAAGTCAGTCAGAATAAGAACTTCACCAATCCTTCTATTCAGTCAGTCAGAATAAGAACTTCACCAATCCTTCTATTCAGTCAGTCAGAATAGGAACTTCACCAATCCTTCTATTCAGTCAGAATAAGAACTTCACCAATCCTTCTATTCAGTCAGTCAGAATAGGAACTTCACCAATCTTTCTATTCAGTCAGAATAAGAACTTCACCAATCCTTCTATTCAGTCAGAATAAGAACTTCACCAATCCTTCTATTCAGTCAGAATAAGAACTTCACAAATCCTTCTATTCAGTCAGAATAAGAACTTCACCAATCCTTCTATTCAGTCAGAATATGAACTTCACCAATCTTTCTATTCAGTCAGAATAAGAACTTCACCAATCCTTCTATTCAGTCAGAATAAGACCTTCTCCAATCCTTCTATTCAGTCAGTCAGTCAGAATAAGACCTTCTCCAATCCTTCTATTCAGTCAGTCAGAATAAGACCTTCTCCAATCCTTCTATTCAGTCAGTCAGTCAGAATAAGACCTTCTCCAATCCTTCTATTCAGTCAGTCAGAATAGGAACTTCACCAATCCTTCTATTCAGTCCGAATAGGAACTTCACCAATCCTTCTATTCAGTCAGAATAAGAACTTCACCAATACTTCTATTCAGTCAGTCAGTCAGAATAAGAACTTCACCAATCTTTCTATTCAGTAAGAATAAAAACTTCACCAATCCTTCTATTCAGTCAGAATAAGAACTTCACCAATCCTTCTATTCAGTCAGTCAGAATAAGAACTTCACCAATCCTTCTATTCAGTCAGAATAAGAACTTCACCAATCCTTCTATTCAGTCAGAATAAGAACTTCACCAATCCTTCTATTCAGTCAGTCAGAATAAGAACTTCACCAATCCTTCTATTCAGTCAGAATAAGAACTTCACCAATCCTTCTATTCAGTCAGAATAAGAACTTCATGAATCCTTCTATTCAGTCAGTCAGAATAAGAACTTCACCAATCCTTCTATTCAGTCAGTCAGTCAGAATAGGAACTTCACCAATCCTTCTATTCAGTCAGTCGGAGTAATAACTTCACCAATCCTTCTATTCAGTCAGTCAGTCATAATAAGAACTTCACCAATCCTTCTATTCAGTCAGTCGGAGTAATAACTTCACCAATCCTTCTATTCAGTCAGTCAGTCATAATAACAATTTCACCAATCTTTCTATTCAGTCAGAATAAGAAGAACTTCACCAATCCTTCTAGTCAGTCAGAATCAGAACTTCACCAATCCTTCTATTCAGTCAGTCAGAATAAGAACTTCACCAATCCTCTATTCAGTCAGTCAGAATAGGAACTTCACCAATCCTTCTATTCAGTCAGAATAAGAACTTCACCAATCCTTCTATTAAGTCAGTCAGAATAAGAACTTCACCAATCCTTCTATTCAGTCAGTCAGAATAAGAACTTCACCAATCCTTCTATTCAGTCAGTCAGAATAGGAACTTCACCAATCTTTCTATTCAGTCAGAATAAGAACTTCACCAATCCTTCTATTCAGTCAGAATAAGAACTTCACCAATCCTTCTATTCAGTCAGAATAAGAACTTCACAAATCCTTCTATTCAGTCAGAATAAGAACTTCACCAATCCTTCTATTCAGTCAGAATATGAACTTCACCAATCTTTCTATTCAGTCAGAATAAGAACTTCACCAATCCTTCTATTCAGTCAGAATAAGACCTTCTCCAATCCTTCTATTCAGTCAGTCAGTCAGAATAAGACCTTCTCCAATCCTTCTATTCAGTCAGTCAGAATAAGACCTTCTCCAATCCTTCTATTCAGTCAGTCAGTCAGAATAAGACCTTCTCCAATCCTTCTATTCAGTCAGTCAGAATAAGACCTTCTCCAATCCTTCTATTCAGTCAGTCAGTCAGAATAAGACCTTCTCCAATCCTTCTATTCAGTCAGTCAGAATAAGAACTTCTCCAATCCTTCTATTCAGTCAGAATAAGAACTTCTCGAATCCTTCATGTCTATATAGGAGGTACAGGGAAGCCCATATCATCTGTATACTGGATCTGTGTTTTTGTCTTTATAGCACAACCATGTTCCACTGTCATCGTGTGACTTTTATATTTTTTGTATATAAAGACCAAACATCCTGGTGCTTTGAAACCCTAGCCTGGTTCAGCCATACTGAATGCTCCACTGACTTGGTGAAACAGAGCATAGCAGTCAGGATTCCAGGCTATTGACCAGCCACGTTGTTGCCAAGGATACACAGGGATACGTGGAGCTGTGAACAATAAAACAGTGGTTTTAAAAGTCTCTCGCTTTAAAAAAAACCCAACTCTTATTTGTAATGATTTTATTTAATTTTCTACAATTTCCTTTCTCTCTTTTTGTAGACTTCGACGTTTGTACTTTCACATGGTCCTGTTGAGAAAGTTGTTGTTGTAACTCGGTCGGTCTTTGGAAAGGTTGTTTGCATTCGTTAAGTGGTCATGTCAAAAAGGTCAAATGAAGTGGTCAATTTTTAGTCTTTTTCTACTGTTTCTGTGTCCAATGGAAATAGGATTTGTGTCCCGAAAGCTAATGTAAGCATGTCCTGAATAAAGTTTGAGGGGGAAAAGTGTATTTGGTTTATATTTGTTATTTGTAATGACGGCAGGGTAGCCTAGTGGTTAGAGCGTTGGACTAGTAACCGGAAGGTTGCAAGTTCAAACCCCCGAGCTGACAAGGTACAAATCTGTCGTTCTGCCCCTGAACAGGCAGTTAACCCACTGTTCCTAGGCTGTCATTGAAAATAGGAATTTGTTCTTAACTGACTTGCCTGGTTAAATAAAGGTTTAAAAAATAATAATAATAAATAAATGTCATAACATGTCTTACATATAGTTGACGCCGGAAGTTTACATACACTTAGGTTGGAGTCATTTAAAAGTCGTTTTTCAACCACACCACACATTTCTTGTAAACACACTATAGTTTTGGCAAGTCGGTTAGGACATCTACTTTGTGCATGACACAAGTCATTTTTCCAACATTTGTTTACAGACAGATGATTTCACTTATAATTCACTGTATCACAATTCCAGTGGGTCAGAAGTTTACATACACTAAGTTGACTGTGCCTTTAAACAGCTTGGAAAATTCCAGAAAATTATGTCATGGCTTTAGAAGATTCTGATAGGCTAATTGACATCATTTGCGTCAATTGGAAGTGTACCTCAGGATGTATTTCAAGGCCGACCTTCAAACTCAGTGCCTCTTTGCTTGACATCATGAGAAAATCAAAAGAAATCAGTCAAGACCTCAGAAAATACATTGTTTGGATCATCCTTTGGAGAAATGTCCAAATGCCTGAAGGTTCATCTGTACAAACAATAGTACACAAGTATAAACACCATGGGACCACGCAGCCATCATACCGCTCTGGAAGGAGACGCATTCTGTCTCCTAGAGATGAACTTACTTTGGTGCGAAAAGTGCAAATCAATCCCAGAACAACAGCAAAGGACCTTGTGAAGATGCTGGAGGGAACAGGTACAAAAGTATCTATATCCACAGTAAAATGAGTCCTATATCGACATAACCTGAAAGGCCGCTCAGCAAGGAAGAAGCCACTGCTCCAAAACAGCCATAAAAAAAGCCAGACTACAGTTTGCAACTGCACATGGGGACAAAGATCGTACTTTTTGGAGAAATGTCCTCTGTTCTGATGAAACAAAAATAGAACTGTTTGGCCATAATGCCCATCGTTGTGTATGGAGGAAAAAGGGGGAGGCTTGCAAGGGGTATATTGAAGCAACATCTCAAGACATCAGTCAGGAAGTTAAAGCTTGGCCGCAAATGGGTCTTCCAAATGGACAATGTCCCCAAGCATACTTCCAAAGTTGTGGCAAAATGGCCTATGGACAACAAAGTCAAGGTATTGGAGTGGCCATCACAAAGCCCTGACCTCAAGCCTATAGACAATTTGTGGGCAGAACTGAAAAGGAGGAGGCCTACAAACCTGACTCAGTTACACCAGCTCTGTCAGGAGGAATGAGGCCTACAAACCTGACTCAGTTACACCAGCTCTGTCAGGAGGAATGGGCTGAAATTCCCCCATCGTATTGTGGGAAGCTACCCAAAACATTTGACCCAAGTTAAACAATTTAAAGGCAATGCTACCAAATACTAATTGAGTTTATGTTAACTTCTGACCCACTGGGAATGTGATGAAAGAAATAAAAGCTGAAATAAATAATTTTCTCTCCTATTATTCTGACATTTCACATTCTTAAAATAAAGTGGTGATCCTAACTGACCTTAGACAGGGAATCTTTACTGGGATTAAATGTCAGGAATTGTAAAAAAAACTGAGTTTAAATGTATTTGGCTGAGGTGTATGTAAACTTCCAACTTCAACTGTAGATCCAATATGACT
>NW_026290294.1:87500-287500 GCF_023373465.1 Oncorhynchus keta | reverse complement strand
CTCACCCTGCTCTGCTCTGAAAGGTTACACACCCTCCCTCACTCTGCTCTGAAAGGTTACACACCCTCCCTCACCCTGCTCTGCTCTGAAAGGTTACACACCCTCCCTCACTCTGCTCTGAAAGGTTACACACCCTCCCTCACTCTGCTCTGAAAGGTTACACACCCTCCCTCACTCTGCTCTGAAAGGTTACACACCCTCCCTCACTCTGCTCTGAAAGGTTACACACCCTCCCTCACTCTGCTCTGAAAGGTTACACACCCTCCATCACTCTGCTCTGAAAGGTTACACACCCTCCATCACTCTGCTCTGAAAGGTTACACACCCTCCCTCACCCTGCTCTGCTCTGAAAGGTTACACACCCTCCCTCACCCTGCTCTGCTCTGAAAGGTTACACACCCTCCCTCACCCTGCTCTGCTCTGAAAGGTTACACACCCTCCCTCACTCTGCTCTGAAAGGTTACACACCCTCCCTCACCCTGCTCTGCTCTGAAAGGTTACACACCCTCCATCACTCTGCTCTGCTCTGAAAGGTTACACACCCTCCCTCACTCTGCTCTGAAAGGTTACACACCCTCCCTCACCCTGCTCTGCTCTGAAAGGTTACACACCCTCCCTCACCCTGCTCTGAAAGGTTACACACCCTCCCTCACTCTGCTCTGAAAGGTTACACACCCTCCCTCACCCTGCTCTGCTCTGAAAGGTTACACACCCTCCCTCACTCTGCTCTGAAAACCACTGACACGAAACCACAACAGATCCAATTGCTTTATGTCTTTATGTTCGTTCATATGGACAAGCTGTGGACAGGTGACAGGGTTTAAAACAGTTGTATGTTTCATGTTAACATTGTTACAGTACTTTAGGCCTCTGCCTAACTACAATCATTTGTTTTGTGCAAAGATTCTCCTGAAAGCATAGGACAGGAAAACAAGTAAAACCTTTTACGCAGACAATACAGTGTATATCAAACGTTACAAAAGCATTTTATACTGTACCCTGTCACAGAAAACATATAATGCATCACATTGCTACTGTGAAATGAAATGAGTGCAAATCAAGGTCATACAAGGTCATACAAGCCCTGCATTCACACCCTCTGATGTAAAGACTAACGGTATTTTATAGCATGTTTACATTGCTGCACAAGTCAATAATAATCTATTTAAATTAGAATACAGAGAGAGAGAGTCAATAATGATCTATTTAGATTAGAACACAGAGAGAGAGAGAGTCAATAATTATCTATTTAGATTAGAACCCAGAGAGAGTCAATAATTATCTATTTAGATTAGAATACAGAGAGAGCGAGTCAGTAATTATCTATTTAGATTAGAACACAGAGAGAGAGTCAGTAATGATCTATTTAGATTAGAACACAGAGAGAGAGTCAGTAATGATCTATTTAGATTAGAACACAGAGAGAGAGTCAGTAATTATCTATTTAGATTAGAACACAGAGAGAGAGAGTCAGTAATGATCTATTTAGATTAGAACACAGAGAGAGAGTCAGTAATTATCTATTTAGATTAGAACACAGAGAGAGAGTCAGTAATGATCTATTTAGATTAGAACACAGGGAGAGAGAGTCAGTAATGATCTATTTAGATTAGAACACAGAGAGAGTCAGTAATTATCTATTTAGATTAGAACACAGAGAGAGAGTCAGTAATGATCTATTTAGATTAGAACACAGAGAGAGAGTCAGTAATGATCTATTTAGATTAGAACACAGAGAGAGAGAATCAGTAATGATCTATTTATATTAGAACACAGAGAGAGAGTCAGTAATGATCTATTTAGATTAGAACACAGAGAGAGAGTCAGTAAGTATCTATTTAGATTAGAACACAGAGAGAGAGTCAGTAATGATCTATTTAGATTAGAACACAGAGAGAGAGTCAATAATTATCTATTTAGATTAGAACACAGGGAGAGTCAGTAATTATATATTTAGATTAGAACACAGGGAGAGAGAGTCAGTAATGATCTATTTAGATTAGAACACAGGGAGAGTCAGTAATTATCTATTTAGATTAGAACACAGAGAGAGAGAGTCAGTAATGATCTATTTAGATTAGAAAACAGAGAGAGAGAGTCAGTAATTATCTATTTAGATTAGAACCCAGAGAGAGAGAGTCAGTAATTATCTATTTAGATTAGAACACAGAGAGAGAGAGTCAGTACTGATCAATTTAGATTAGAACCCAGAGATAGTCAGTAATTATCTGTTTGAATTAGAACACAGAGAGAGAGAGTCAGTAATGATCTATTTAGATTAGAACCCAGAGAGAGAGAGAGTCAGTAATTATCTATTTAGATTAGAACACAGGGAGAGAGAGAGTCCGTAATTATCTATTTAAATTAGAGCACAGAGAGAGAGAGTCAGTAATTATCTATTTAAATTAGAACACAGAGAGAGAGAGAGTCAGTAATTATCTATTTAGATTAGAACACAGAGAGAGAGAGTCAGTAATTATCTATTTAAATTAGAACCCAGAGAGAGAGAGAGTCAGTAATTATCTATTTAGATTAGAACACAGAGAGAGAGAGTCAGTAATGATCTATTTAGATTAGAACACAGAGAGAGAGAGTCAGTAATGATCTATTTAGATTAGAACACAGAGAGAGAGTCAGTAATGATCTATTTAGATTAGAACACAGAGAGAGAGAGTCAGTAATGATCTATTTAGATTAGAACACAGAGAGAGAGTCAGTAATTATCTATTTAGATTAGAACACAGGGAGAGTCAGTAATTATCTATTTAGATTAGAACACAGAGAGAGAGAGTCAGTAATGATCTATTTAGATTAGAACACAGGGAGAGAGAGTCAGTAATTATCTATTTAGATTAGAACACAGAGAGAGAGAGTCAGTAATGATCTATTTAGATTAGAACACAGAGAGAGAGTCAGTAATTATCTATTTAGATTAGAACACAGAGAGAGAGAGTCAGTAATGATCTATTTAGATTAGAACACAGAGAGAGAGTCAGTAATGATCTATTTAGATTAGAACACAGAGAGAGAGTCAGTAATGATCTATTTAGATTAGAACACAGAGAGAGAGAGTCAGTAATTATCTATTTAGATTAGAACAGAGAGAGAGAGTCAGTAATGATCTATTTAGATTAGAACAGAGAGAGAGAGTCAGTAATTATCTATTTAGATTAGAACACAGAGAGAGAGAGTCAGTAATGATCTATTTAGATTAGAACACAGAGAGAGAGTCAATAATTATCTATTTAGATTAGAACACAGGGAGAGTCAGTAATTATATATTTAGATTAGAACACAGGGAGAGAGAGTCAGTAATGATCTATTTAGATTAGAACACAGGGAGAGTCAGTAATTATCTATTTAGATTAGAACACAGAGAGAGAGAGTCAGTAATGATCTATTTAGATTAGAAAACAGAGAGAGAGAGTCAGTAATTATCTATTTAGATTAGAACCCAGAGAGAGAGAGTCAGTAATTATCTATTTAGATTAGAACACAGAGAGAGAGAGTCAGTACTGATCTATTTAGATTAGAACCCAGAGAGAGTCAGTAATTATCTATTTAAATTAGAACACAGAGAAAGAGAGTCAGTAATGATCTATTTAGATTAGAACCCAGAGAGAGAGAGTCAGTAATTATCTATTTAGATTAGAACACAGAGAGAGAGAGTCAGTAATTATCTATTTAGATTAGAACACAGAGAGAGAGAGTCAGTAATTATCTATTTAGATTAGAACACAGAGAGAGAGAGAGTCAGTAATTATCTATTTAGATTAGAACACAGAGAGAGAGAGTCAGTAATTATCTATTTAGATTAGAACACAGAGAGAGAGAGAGTCAGTAATTATCTATTTAGATTAGAACCCAGAGAGAGAGTCAGTAATTATCTATTTAGATTAGAACCCAGAGAGAGTCAGTAATTATCTATTTAAATTAGAACACAGAGAGAGAGAGTCAGTAATTATCTATTTAGATTAGAACCCAGAGAGAGTCAGTAATTATCTATTTAAATTAGAACACAGAGAGAGTCAGTAATTATTTATTTAAATTAGAACACAGAGAGAGAGAGTCAGTAATTATCTATTTAGATTAGAACCCAGAGAGAGTCAGTAATTATCTATTTAAATTAGAACACAGAGAGAGAGAGTCAGTAATTATCTATTTAGATTAGAACCCAGAGAGAGTCAGTAATTATCTATTTAAATTAGAACACAGAGAGAGAGTCAATAATTATCTATTTAGATTAGAACCCAGAGAGAGTCAGTAATTATCTATTTAAATTAGAACACAGAGAGACTCAGTAATTATCTATTTAGATTAGAACCCAGAGAGAGTCAATAATTATCTATTTAGATTAGAACCCAGAGAGAGAGAGTCAGTAATGATCTATTTAGATTAGAACCCAGAGAGAGAGTCAGTAATGATCTATTTAAATTAGAACACAGAGAGAGAGAGTCAATAATTATCTATTTAGATTAGAACCCAGAGAGAGTCAGTAATGATCTATTTAGATTAGAACACAGAGAGAGAGAGTCAGTAATTATCTATTTAGATTAGAACACAGAGAGAGAGTCAGTAATTATCTATTTAAATTAGAACACAGAGAGAGAGAGTCAGTAATTATCTATTTAGATTAGAACACAGAGAGAGAGAGTCAGATCTATTTAGAGAACACAGAGAGAGAGTCAGTAATTATCTATTTAGATTAGAACACAGAGAGAGAGAGTCAGTAATGATCTATTTAGATTAGAACACAGAGAGAGAGTCAATAATTATCTATTTAGATTAGAACACAGAGAGAGTCAGTAATTATCTATTTAGATTAGAACACAGAGAGAGAGTCAGTAATTATCTATTTAGATTAGAACACAGAGAGAGTCAGTAATTATCTATTTAGATTAGAACACAGAGAGAGTCAGTAATTATCTATTTAGATTAGAACACAGAGAGAGAGTCAGTAATTATCTATTTAGATTAGAACACAGAGAGAAGAGTCAGTAATGATCTATTTAGATTAGAACACAGAGAGAGAGTCAGTAATTATCTATTTAGATTAGAACACAGAGAGAGAGTCAGTAATGATCTATTTAGATTAGAACACAGAGAGAGAGAATCAGTAATGATCTATTTATATTAGAACACAGAGAGAGAGTCAGTAATGATCTATTTAGATTAGAACACAGAGAGAGAGTCAGTAAGTATCTATTTAGATTAGAACACAGAGAGAGAGAGTCAGTAATGATCTATTTAGATTAGAACACAGAGAGAGAGTCAATAATTATCTATTTAGATTAGAACACAGGGAGAGTCAGTAATTATATATTTAGATTAGAACACAGGGAGAGAGAGTCAGTAATGATCTATTTAGATTAGAACACAGGGAGAGTCAGTAATTATCTATTTAGATTAGAACACAGAGAGAGAGTCAGTAATGATCTATTTAGATTAGAACACAGAGAGAGAGAGTCAGTAATTATCTATTTAGATTAGAACCCAGAGAGAGAGAGTCAGTAATTATCTATTTAGATTAGAACACAGAGAGAGAGAGTCAGTACTGATCTATTTAGATTAGAACCCAGAGATAGTCAGTAATTATCTGTTTAAATTAGAACACAGAGAAAGAGAGTCAGTAATGATCTATTTAGATTAGAACCCAGAGAGAGAGAGAGTCAGTAATTATCTATTTAGATTAGAACACAGGGAGAGAGAGAGAGTCAGTAATTATCTATTTAAATTAGAACCCAGAGAGAGAGAGAGTCAGTAATTATCTATTTAGATTAGAACCCAGAGAGAGAGAGTCAGTAATTATCTATTTAGATTAGAACACAGAGAGATAGAGTCAGTAATTATCTATTTAGATTAGAATACAGAGAGAGTGAGAGTCAGTAATGATCTATTTAGATTAGAACCCAGAGAGAGAGAGAGTCAGTAATGATCTATTTAGATTAGAACCCAGAGAGAGTCAGTAATTATCTATTTAAATTAGAACACAGAGAGAGAGAGAGTCAGTAATTATCTATTTAGATTAGAACCCAGAGAGAGTCAGTAATTATCTATTTAAATTAGAACACAGAGAGAGTCAGTAATTATTTATTTAAATTAGAACACAGAGAGAGAGAGTCAGTAATTATCTATTTAGATTAGAACCCAGAGAGAGTCAGTAATTATCTATTTAAATTAGAACACAGAGAGAGAGAGTCAGTAATTATCTATTTAGATTAGAACCCAGAGAGAGTCAGTAATTATCTATTTAAATTAGAACACAGAGAGAGAGAGTCAATAATTATCTATTTAGATTAGAACCCAGAGAGAGTCAGTAATTATCTATTTAAATTAGAACACAGAGAGACTCAGTAATTATCTATTTAGATTAGAACCCAGAGAGAGTCAATAATTATCTATTTAGATTAGAACCCAGAGAGAGAGAGTCAGTAATGATCTATTTAGATTAGAACCCAGAGAGAGAGAGTCAGTAATTATCTATTTAAATTAGAACACAGAGAGAGAGAGTCAATAATGATCTATTTAGATTAGAACCCAGAGAGAGTCAGTAATTATCTATTTAGATTAGAACCCAGAGAGAGAGAGAGTCAGTAATTATCTATTTAGATTAGAACACAGAGAGAGTCAGTAATTATCTATTTAAATTAGAACACAGAGAGAGAGTCAGTAATTATCTATTTAGATTAGAACACAGAGAGAGAGAGTCAGTAATTATCTATTTAGATTAGAACACAGAGAGAGTCAGTAATTATCTATTTAAATTAGAACAGAGAGAGAGAGTCAGTAATTATCTATTTAGATTAGAACACAGAGAGAGAGTCAGTAATGATCTATTTAGATTAGAACACAGGGAGAGTCAGTAATTATCTATTTAAATTAGAACACAGAGAGAGAGAGTCAGTAATTATCTATTTAGATTAGAACACAGAGAGAGTCAGTAATTATCTATTTAAATTAGAACAGAGAGAGAGAGAGTCAGTAATTATCTATTTAAATTAGAACACAGAGAGAGAGAGTCAGTAATTATAGAACTATTTAGATTAGAACTATTTAAATTAGAACACAGAGAGAGAGAGTCAGTAATTATCTATTTAAATTAGAACACAGAGAGAGAGAGAGTCAGTAATTATCTATTTAGATTAGAACACAGAGAGAGAGAGTCAGTAATTATCTATTTAAATTAGAACACAGAGAGAGAGAGTCAGTAATTATCTATTTAAATTAGAACACAGAGAGAGAGAGTCAGTAATTATCTATTTAAATTAGAACAGTAATTATCTATTTAAATTAGAACACAGAGAGAGTCAGTAATTATCTATTTAGATTAGAACACAGAGAGAGAGAGTCAGTAATGATCAGTAATGATCTATTTAAATTAGAACACAGAGAGAGAGAGTCAGTAATTATCTATTTAAATTAGAACACAGAGAGAGAGAGTCAGTAATTATCTATTTAAATTAGAACAGAGAGAGAGAGAGTCAGTAATTATCTATTTAAATTAGAACACAGAGAGAGAGAGTCAGTAATTATCTATTTAAATTAGAACACAGGGAGAGTCAGTAATTATCTATTTAAATTAGAACACAGAGAGAGAGTCAGTAATTATCTATTTAGATTAGAACACAGAGAGAGTCAGTAATTATCTATTTAAATTAGAACAGAGAGAGAGTCAGTAATTATCTATTTAGATTAGAACACAGAGAGAGAGAGTCAATAATTATCTATTTAGATTAGAACCCAGAGAGAGTCAGTAATTATCTATTTAGATTAGAACCCAGAGAGAGAGAGTCAGTAATTATCTATTTAAATTAGAACACAGAGAGAGAGTCAGTAATTATCTATTTAGATTAGAACACAGAGAGAGAGAGTCAGTAATTATCTATTTAGATTAGAACACAGAGAGAGAGAGAGTCAGTAATGATCTATTTAGATTAGAACACAGAGAGAGAGAGAGTAATGATCTATTTAAATTAGAACACAGAGAGAGTCAGTAATTATCTATTTAAATTAGAACACAGAGAGAGTCAGTAATTATCTATTTAAATTAGAACACAGAGAGAGAGAGAGTCAGTAATTATCTATTTAAATTAGAACACAGAGAGAGAGAGTCAGTAATTATCTATTTAAATTAGAACACAGAGAGAGTCAGTAATTATCTATTTAGATTAGAACACAGAGAGAGAGAGTCAGTAATTATCTATTTAAATTAGAACACAGAGAGAGAGAGTCAGTAATTATCTATTTAAATTAGAACACAGAGAGAGTCAGTAATTATCTATTTAAATTAGAACACAGAGAGAGAGAGTCAGTAATTATCTATTTAAATTAGAACACAGAGAGAGTCAGTAATTATCTATTTAGATTAGAACACAGAGAGAGAGAGAGTCAGTAATGATCTATTTAAATTAGAACACAGAGAGAGAGAGTCAGTAATTATCTATTTAAATTAGAACACAGCGAGAGAGAGTCAGTAATTATCTATTTAAATTAGAACACACAGAGAGAGATTCAGCAATGATCTATTTAAATTAGAACACAGATAGAGAGAGTCAGTAATTATCTATTTAAATTAGAACCCAGAGAGAGTCAGTAATTATCTATTTAAATTAGAACCCAGAGAGAGTCAGTAATTATCTATTTAAATTAGAACACAGAGAGAGTCAGTAATTATCTATTTAAATTAGAACACAGAGAGAGTCAGTAATTATCTATTTAAATTAGAACACAGAGAGAGAGAGTCAATAATTATCAATTTAGATTAGAACCCAGAGAGAGAGAGAGTCAGTAATTATCTATTTAAATTAGAACCCAGAGAGAGAGAGTCAGTAATTATCTATTTAGATTAGAACACAGGGAGAGTCAGTAATTATCTATTTAGATTAGAACCCAGAGAGAGAGAGTCAGTAATTGTCTATTTAGATTAGAACCCAGAGAGAGAGAGTCAGTAATTATCTATTTAAATTAGAACACAGAGAGAGTCAGTAATTATCTATTTAAATTAGAACCCAGAGAGAGAGAGTCAGTAATGATCTATTTAGATTAGAACCAAGAGAAAGAGAGTCAGTAATTATCTATTTAAATTAGAACCCAGAGAGAGAGAGTCAGTAATTATCTATTTAAATTAGAACCCAGAGAGAGAGAGTCAGTAATGATCTATTTAGATTAGAACACAGAGAGAGAGAGTCAGTAATGATCTATTTAAATTAGAACACAGAGAGAGAGAGAGTCAGTAATTATCTATTTAGATTAGAACACAGAGAGAGAGAGTCAGTAATGATCTATTTAAATTAGAACACAGAGAGAGTCAGTAATTATCTATTTAAATTGGAACCCAGAGAGAGAGTCAGTAATTATCTATTTAGATTAGAACACAGAGAGAGAGAGTCAGTAATTATCTATTTAGATTAGAACCCAGAGAGAGAGTCAGTAATGATCTATTTAGATTAGAACCCAGAGAGAGAGAGTCAGTAATGATCTATTTAGATTAGAACCCAGAGAGAGAGAGTCAGTAATTATCTATTTAGATTAGAACCCAGAGAGAGAGAGTCAGTAATGATCTATTTAGATTAGAACCCAGAGAGAGAGAGTCAGTAATGATCTATTTAGATTAGAACCCAGAGAGAGAGAGAGTCAGTAATGATCTATTTAAATTAGAACCCAGAGAGAGTCAGTAATTATCTATTTAGATTAGAACACAGAGAGAGAGAGTCAATAATTATCTATTTAGATTAGAACCCAGAGAGAGAGTCAATAATGATCTATTTAGATTAGAACACAGAGAGAGAGAGTCAATAATGATCTATTTAGATTAGAACCCAGAGAGAGTCAGTAATTATCTATTTAGATTAGAACCCAGAGAGAGAGAGTCAGTAATGATCTATTTAGATTAGAACCCAGAGAGAGTCAGTAATTATCTATTTAGATTAGAACCCAGAGAGAGTCAGTAATTATCTATTTCAATTAGAACCCAGAGAGAGAGTCAGTAATTATCTATTTAGATTAGAACCCAGAGAGAGAGTCAGTAATTATCTATTTAGATTAGAACACAGAGAGAGAGAGTCAATAATGATCTATTTAGATTAGAACCCAGAGAGAGTCAGTAATTATCTATTTAGATTAGAACCCAGAGAGTCAGTAATTATCTATTTAGGTTGGAACCCAGAGAGACAGAAAGCAGTCACATAGCTGCATAAAAATGCCTTTGCTGCAGTAAAGGTGCATCCACTTTAAAGCCAATGTTTTTACCTGTTATGCAGCAACAGCTTATTAATGTCCCTGAACTATAGATTTACCAAATCAGCTCTTAATGAATGAACCAAGCTACTCCGCTGTAACTGACACCTTCCCAGCTGAGATCCTCAGAGGATGTCTCTTGCAGGTGTTGGAGAAGTAAGGGAACACTCTCTGGGTGAACTTGTGTTGGAACTTGTAGATGAGCGTGTTGTCTGAGGCGTCGGAGAAGATCACCCTGCCTCTGTCCCAGTCCAGCTGCACTCTGACCTCCTGGGGCCTTCTTTTCAGGACCAGGGGGGTGGCGGTGGCCGTGCGGGCGCGGTATTCACCTCCATAGTAGCAGATGGTCCACAGGCCCCTCTCTAGAATAGAATGCAATAGAATAGAATGGAATAGAATAGAATGGAATAGAATAGAATGCAATAAAATAGAATGGAATAGAATAGAATGGAATATAATAGAATGGAATAGAATAGAATATAATGGAATAGAGTAGAATGGAATAGAATAGAATGGAATAGAATAGAATAGATTATACATATATTTTATTTATTTAACCTTTATTTAACTAGGCAAGTTAGTTAGAACAAATTCTTATTTACAATGATGGCCTACTTCAGCCAAACCAATATATACTTTATTGTCCATTTGAGAAAATGTTTCTTTTTGCAGAACTTAACCGCCACACGTACACACATTCACAACGATTGGCACAGGGTCAGCCACAGAGCAGCGCCTCTGGACAGAGAGTTGTTTTTGTGTTGTTGAAGTTATGTGCCTTGCTCAATGGCACAATGGCAGTACCTGGGCTCGGGGTGAACCACTCCTTCCTCGAGACCGTCTCCCATGCCACGCCCACGGCCCACTCGCTGTTCACGCCCACCTCCACGTCCCAGGTGTGTCGTCCGGAGTTGAAGCCCTCGGAACCCAGGACACACTCATAGTAACAGAACCTCTCTGGGTTGTCAGGGAGTCGCTCCTCCTCCTCTGTGTACCGCAGGCCGGTCAGATCATCAGACAGAGACAGGCAGACATTAGCCGTGTTGGGGTCCAGAGTCACAGGAGCTGGATGTGAGGGTAGGGAGGGAGGGAGGGAGGGAGGGAGGGAGGGAGGGAGAGTACATTATCATTCCTACAGTACTCAAAACACATTATCTGCACATGTATTGTGGTCTTATGGTCTCCCTCTACTCACTGTATGTAATGAAGTCCTGCATCCTCTCCCAGACTCTGTAGTTGAGACAGCCCAGGTGTTTGGCCACGTCCAGCAGAGCTCCTGTCACCTCATCTGGCTCCTGTACTGTCACCTGAGTCCTGTAGGAGGAAGGTTCATGTGTCAACAGGTTTACAAAATGTATAATCGCTTGTGACAGACAGACAGACAGACAGACAGACAGACAGACAGACAGACAGACAGACAGACAGACAGACAGACAGACAGAGGTAGCCCATGCGAAATTTGGTTATAGGTGAGATTTGGTTGTAGCTGAGATTAGGTTCAAAATTAGATTTGGTTTTCGGTGAGATTAGGTTGTAGGTGAGATTAGGTTATAGGTGCTGAGATTAGGTTATAGGTGCTGAGATTAGTTTATAGGTGAGATTAGGTTATAGGTGCTGAGATTAGGTTATAGGTGAGATTAGGTTAGAGGTGAGATTAGGTTATAGGTGAGATGAGGTTATAGGTGAGATGAGGTTATAGGTGAGATGAGGTTAGAGGTGAGATTAGGTTAGAGGTGAGATGAGGTTAGAGGTGAGATGAGGTTATAGGTGAGATTAGGTTATAGGTGAGATTAGGTTAGAGGTGAGATGAGGTTAGAGGTGAGATGAGGTTATAGGTGAGATGAGGTTAGAGGTGAGATTAGGTTAGAGGTGAGATTAGGTTAGAGGTGAGATGAGGTTAGAGGTGAGATGAGGTTAGAGGTGAGATTAGGTTAGAGGTGAGATTAGGTTAGAGGTGAGATGAGGTTAGAGGTTATAGGTGCTGAGATTACAAGATGCACAACTATGAAGGAAAAGAATGGAGCAACACACCCACCTCTCAGAGGTCCTCTTGAAGTTCTAATGGAAAATATGACGTCTTACTTGAAAGGCAAACGATAATATCCTTATATTACAACCTCTTTTCATACCGTGATCTCGTTCTCTGATGAGTCCGTACCTTGAGGAAGGTTATGTCATCACCAGTGTCCATGGCCTCCACCGTCACCTCAATGGCCTCAGATAGAGAGTTGATCTGGTCTGTTGTTCTGTCTATCCTGTCCCTCATCCCCTGGGTCTTCTCCTGCTCCTCTTCCTTCAGAGCAGAGATCACAGCAGCTTCCTCGTCTCGGAGGAACTGGTGCAGCTTCTCAAACTGCTGCTGGACCAGGCGCTCGGTCTGCTGTGCCTGGCTCTGCAGGGGTAAACGGGGATAGGGGACGACGGGGAAAAGAAGGAATGAAAGGAGGAGATGGAGGGAATATCAGAATCCCAATGACCTCATCTCTATCAATACTTTAGCAGTTTATCAAGTGGGATTAGGAGCTCAGGAAATTATGTCAATGATAATGTACTTCGATAGGATCTATTGTCTGATATCAACGATAATGTACTTCGACTGGATCTATTGTCTGATATCAACGATAATGTACTTCGACTGGATCTACTGCCAGATATCAACGATAATGTACTTCGACTGGATCTACTGCCAGATATCAACGATAATGTACTTCGACTGGATCTACTGCCAGATATCAACGATAATGTACTTCGACTGGATCTCCTGTCTGACATCAATGATAATGTACTTCGACTGGATCTACTTTCTGATATCAATGATAATGTACTTCGACTGGATCTACTTTCTGATATCAATGATAATGTACTTCGACTGGATCTCCTGTCTGATGTACTTCTACTGTATGATATTGATAATGTACTTCGACTGGATCTCCTGTCTGATGTACTTCTACTGTATGATATTGATAATGTACTTCGACTGGATCTCCTGTCTGATGTACTTCTACTGTATGATATTGATAATGTACTTCTGACTGGATCTCCTGTCTGATGTACTTCTACTGTATGATATTGATAATGTACTTCGACTGGATCTCCTGTCTGATGTACTTCTACTGTATGATATTGATAATGTACTTCTACTGTATGATATTGATAATGTACATTGACTGCATCTACTGTTTCAACATCAATCCCAGTTATTGTGCTGTTACCATTTCACAGTCCTGATGGGAGTATATTTGATCAATGGTACGACACAGAACGAGTCACATTCAAACCCAGAAATGATCCATCGTTCTGTCTATGGATGGATCTGACGCCTTTTGACCCCTCCTAACCTTGATGTGTTCAGCCTGACCCCTCCTAACCTTGATGTGTTCAGCCTGACCCCTCCTAACCTTGGTGTGTTCAGCCTGACCCCTCCTAACCTTGATGTGTTCAGCCTGACCCCTCCTAACCTTGATGTGTTCAGCCTGACCCCTCCTAACCTTGATGTGTTCAGCCTGACCCCTCCTAACCTTGATGTGTTCAGCCTGACCCCTCCTAACCTTGATGTGTTCAGCCTGACCCCTCCTAACCTTGATGTGTTCAGCCTGACCCCTCCTAACCTTGATGTGTTCAGCCTGACCCCTCCTAACCTTGATGTGTTCAGCCTGACCCCTCCTAACCTTGATGTGTTCAACCTGACCCCTCCTAACCTTGATGTGTTCAACCTGACCCCTCCTAACCTTGATGTGTTCAACCTGACCCCTCCTAACCTTGATGTGTTCAGCCTGACCCCTCCTAACCTTGATGTGTTCAGCCTGACCCCTCCTAACCTTGATGTGTTCAGCCTGACCCCTCCTAACCTTGATGTGTTCAGCCTGACCCCTCCTAACCTTGATGTGTTCAGCCTGACCCCTCCTAACCTTGATGTGTTCAGCCTTTTGACCCCTCCTAACCTTGATGTGTTCAGCCTGACCCCTCCTAACCTTGATGTGTTCAGCTGACCCCTCCTAACCTTGGTGTGTTCAGCCTGACCCCTCCTAACCTTGATGTGTTCAGCCTGACCCCTCCTAACCTTGATGTGTTCAGCCTGACCCCTCCTAACCTTGATGTGTTCAGCCTGACCCCTCCTAACCTTGATGTGTTCAGCTGACCCCTCCTAACCTTGATGTGTTCAGCTGACCCCTCCTAACCTTGATGTGTTCAGCCTGACCCCTCCTAACCTTGATGTGTTCAGCCTGACCCCTCCTAACCTTGATGTGTTCAGCCTGACCCCTCCTAACCTTGATGTGTTCAGCCTGACCCCTCCTAACCTTGATGTGTTCAGCCCTTCTGACCCCTCCTAACCTTGATGTGTTCAGCCCTTCTGACCCCTCCTAACCTTGATGTGTTCAGCCTGACCCCTCCTAACCTTGATGTGTTCAGCCTGACCCCTCCTAACCTTGATGTGTTCAGCCCCCTCCTAACCTTGATGTGTTCAGCCTGACCCCTCCTAACCTTGATGTGTTCAGCCTGACCCCTCCTAACCTTGATGTGTTCAGCCTGACCCCTCCTAACCTTGATGTGTTCAGCCTGACCCCTCCTAACCTTGATGTGTTCAGCTGACCCCTCCTAACCTTGATGTGTTCAGCTGACCCCTCCTTGAAGCCTTGATGTGTTCAGCCTGACCCCTCCTAACCTTGATGTGTTCAGCCTGACCCCTCCTAACCTTGACCCTGACCCCTCCTAACCTTGATGTGTTCAGCCTGACCCCTCCTAACCTTGATGTGTTCAGCTGACCCCTCCTAACCTTGATGTGTTCAGCCTGACCCCTCCTAACCTTGATGTGTTCAGCCCTTCTGACCCCTCCTAACCTTGATGTGTTCAGCTGACTCTTCACAGGTCTGCTTGACAGTGTTCAGAGCCTCCAGCTTCTCTTGTAGAGGTCTCAGGGCAGACGTCAGCTCCCTCTGGGGTCAGAGGTCAGTGGTTAGAGAGAGGTCAGGGGTGAGTCAACATACACATGTGTGTGACAGTAATCAACCAAAGAGTATCTCCATCTCACTTGGTCAGGGTTTCAAACAACCACGTCAGATCAGTTGTACTGTAGGGGAGAGTGGGATTTGTTGAGCTAAAGGGGTAAGTTGAGCCAACATTGTTTCTAGGAAATCATGCAAAAATGTATAAATTTTACAAAATATTTAGGAAGAGGTCATAATTGCATGGCGTCTGTGAAGGAAGAAACCACGTGGAAAAAGTGATAAGAAAGAGTTCCAAAAAAACGTGGTTTCATGATGTTTGTATCTAAACCAAAGAAGATCATATTGAGATTGTTTTATACATCAGTTGGGGTCTCTATCAGCTTCAATATGAGGTCCTAAACCTGGCATGAAAGTGCATCCTTGTAGCTGTGTGGACTAATATAGTCCAAATGTTTTCCTTGTGGTAAATTGAGCCAATAGTTGAGCCAATGACAATTTGAGCAAATTGAAGTGTTTTCTTCCCAGGCATAATCCAAGTCATTATCTCTGTCATTATCTCTGGCATTATCTCTGGCATTATCTCTGGCATTATCTCTGGGATATGAGGTAACAACAGGGCCTGGCCCATGTTAAAAGTGTTTTAAAAAAGTACAAAGTGTTTCTTAGGTGTTAAGCCTGAGTTCAAAGATGCTTAAAATGCTGTTTTTTTTTTTTTTTTTTAAGTGATTGTGATTTGGGAAATAAAAATTGACATGTTTTTTAACAAGGTAGTGGTAAAATTTTATTCAGTTCAGAAATTTGTAGGCGGCCTATCTTACCCTGTCCCGGGCTCAACTTTCCCCTAAGGTGTGCCAAGAGACAACTTTTTTTTTGGACAAGCTATATTTTGAAAACTGTAATGTTTACATGAATTCTGATTATATTCATGGAGCCGTGTTGGTTGGGAGTGTTGGGATGGTGTGCGGCTGGACTGGGTTTCCCCCGAGGAGCAGCTGTAGTTATGTCACAGTTGGCCACTGAACTATAGCTCTGCGTTTGTGGTCTCTGAGTATCTGTCTCTGAGTATCTGTGTAGGTAGTCAGTCACAACATTCTCACCTTGCAGTCGTGCACAGCCTCCTCCGTGGGACAACACTCGTGGTCGTCGTGCTCCTCGCTCTGACACGCCACACACACCATCTCCTTGTCCTCCACACAATACAACGTCAGCCTCTCCCCATGCATAGGACACAGCTCCCTGTCCCCGTCCTCTACACCTCCATCCCTGGCCCGCCGCGGCTGCCCTTGGAACAGGGAGTCCAGCAGTCTCTTCAGGACGCAGTCCAGCAGGTCTCTGCCATAGCAGATGGTACAGCCCCCCTGGCCCAGCTCGCCCTCACACAGCCCCAGGCAGGCCTCACACAGGCTGTGGCCACACGGCAGGACCAGGGGCCCTGCTCCGTGACAGCCCGGGCACACAGCCTCTTTCCTGGGGAGAGAGGGCTCATCACCCCTTTGCTGCTCAGACGCCATGGTAACAGATTGATCTCTCCTTGATCACTGGATCTTTGACAGGTGCCTCTTGCTACAGTATTATGGTCTGTTGCTCTGCTACTCTCTGCAGCCGCTTGCTTAATATTTAATGCGTAGCAGTGATTACACAATAACTGGTGCTGTTGGGCCACAACAGGAAACCCCCCTGGTGGCTATTTATAGTCAGGTGTTGCTGTTTTTAGACAGACGGACGGACAGCTCTCAATGGCTCGTCTCAGAAACACGACCCTTAAACGGAAGCTTCAAAACGTTTCAGCTCCGGGTTCATCCTTTTCCAGCACCACGTCAACATCAACATCTGGGTAAACGGTGTGTTTCTATGTGTTTCTAGTAAACCAGATAGAGGAAGAGACAGCGTATTCGGAAAGTTTTCAGACTTTTTACCACGTTTTGTTTTGTTATGTTATAGTTTAATAACAAAATGTCTTCATAAAATCTACACACAATATATAAAATAAAATATACCCCCATAATGACAAAGTGAAAACAGGTTTTATAGAAATGTATTGAAAACAGAAACACCTTTTATTCATATAAGTATTCAGACCCTTTGCTATGAGAATCGAATTTGAGCTCAAGCGCATCCTGTTTCCATTGATCATCCTTGAGATGTTTCTACAACTTGATTGGAGTCCACATGCAGTAAATTCAATTGATTGGACATGATTTGGAAAGGTACACACTTGTCTGTATAAGGTCCTATAGTTGACAGTGCATGTCAGAGCAAAAACCAAGCCATGAGGTCAAAGGAATTGTCCTTAGAGCTACAAAACAGGGTTGTGTCAAGGCACAGATCTGGAGAAGGGTACCAAAACATGGCTGGGCAGCATTGAAGGTCCCCAAGAACACAGTGGCCTCCATTATTCTCAAATGGAAGAAGTTTGGAACCACCAAGACTCTTCCTAGAGCTGGCCGCCGAGCCAAACTGAGCAATGGGGGGGAGAAGGGCCTTGGTCAGGGAGGTGACCAAGAACCCAATGGTCACTCTGACAAAGCTCCAGACTTCCTCTGTAGAGATGAGAGAATCTTCCAGAAGGACAACCATCTCTGCAGCCGTCCACCAAAGGCATTTATGGTAGAGTGGCCAGACGGAAGCCACTCCTCAGGAAAAGAGACAAGACAGACCGCTTGGAGTTTGTCAAAAGGCACCAAAAGGACTCTCAGACCATGAGAAACAAGAATCTCTGGCCTGATGAAACCAAGATTGAACTCTTTGGCCTAAATGCCAAGCTTCACGTCTGGAGGAAACCTGGCACCATCCCTACGGTGAAGCATGGTGGTGTTAGCATCATGCTGTGGGGATGTTTTTCAGCGGCAGGGACTGGGAGACTAGTCATGATTGAAGGAAAGATGAACAGAGCAAAGCACAGAGAGATCCTTGATGAAAACTGCAACAAACTGCAACAGACACTCAAACTAGACAGTTTTATCTCAATCTCTTCATTTAAAGACTCAATCATGGACACTCTTACTGACAGTTGTGGCTGCTTTGTGTGATGTATTGTCTCTACCTTCTTGTCCTTTGTGCTGTTGTCTGTGCCCAATAATGTTTGTACCATGTTTTGTGCTGCTACCATGTTGTTGTCATGTTGTGTTGCTACCATGCTGTGTTGTCATGTGTTGCTGCCATGCTATGTTGTCATCTTAGGTCTCTCTTTATGTAGTGTTGTCTCTCTTGTCGTGATGTGTGTTTTGTCCTATATTTTAATGTATTTATTTTAAATGTTTAATCCCCGTCCCTGCAGGAGGCCTTCTGGTCGGCCCTCATTGTAAAGAACAATTTGTTCTTAACTGACTTGCCTAGTTAAGAAAGGTTAAGTATCAAATATGGGTTAACTGCCTTGTTCAGGGGCAGAAGGACAGATTTTTACCTTGTCAGCTTGGGGATTCGATGCAGCAACCTTTCGGTAACTGGCCCAACACTCTAAACACTAGGCTACCTTCTCTAACCACTAGGCTACCTTCTCTAACCACTAGGCTACCTGGCTCTAACCACTAGGCTACCTGGCTTTAATCACTAGGCTACCTGCTCTAACTACTAGGCCAGCGTCTCTAACCACTAGGCTACCTTCTCTAACCACTAGGCTACCTTCTCTAACCACTAGGCTACCTGGCTCTAACCACTAGGCTACCTGGCTTTAATCACTAGGCTACCTGCTCTAACTACTAGGCCAGCTTCTCTAACCACTAGGCTACCTGCTCTAACCACTAGGCTACCTTCTCTAATCACTAGGCTTCCTTCTCTAACCACTAGGCTACCTGGCTCTAACCACTAGGCTACCTGCTCTAACCACTAGGCTACCTTCTCTAACCACTAGGCTACCTGCTCTAACCACTAGGCTACCTTCTCTAACCACTAGGCTACCTTCTCTAACCACTAGGCTACCTAGCTCTAACCACTAGGCTACCTGGCTCTAACCACCACCTAGCTCTAACCACTAGGCTACCTGGCTCTAACCACTAGGCTACCTGCTCTAACCACTAGGCTACCTGCTCTAACCACTAGGCTACCTTCTCTAACCACTAGGCTACCTGCTTTAACCACTAGGCTACCTGCTCTAACCACTAGGCTATCTGCTCTAATCACTAGGATACATTCTCTAACCACTGGGCTACCTGCTCTAACCACTAGGCTACCTTCTCTAACCACTAGGCTACCTTCTCTAACCACTAGGCTACCTGGCTCTAACCACTAGGCTACCTGCTCTAACTACTAGGCCAGCTTCTCTAACCACTAGGCTACCTTCTCTAACCACTAGGCTACCTGCTCTAACCACAAGGCTACCTGCTCTAACCACAAGGCTACCTTCTCTAACCACTAGGCTACCTGCTCTAACCACTAGGCCAGCCTCTCTAACCACTAGGCCAGCCTCTCTAACCACTAGGCTACCTGCTCTAACCACTAGGCTACCTGCTCTAACCACTAGGCTACCTTCTCTAACCACTAGGCTACCTGCTCTAATCACTAGGCTACCTGCTCTAACCACTAGGCTACCTGCTCTAACCACTAGGCTACCTGCAATAACCACTAGGCTACCCTCTCTAACCACTAGGCTACCTGATCTAACCACTAGGCTACCTGATCTAACCACTAGGCTACCTGCTCTAACCACTAACCACTAGGCTATCTTCTCTAACCACTAGGCTACCTGCTCTAACCACTAGGCTACCTGAAATAACTACTAGGCTACCCGCTCTAACCACTAGGCTACCTGATCTAACCACTAGCCTACCTGCTCTAACCACTAGGCTACCTGCTCTAACCACTAGGCTACCTTCTCTAACCACTAGGGTACCTGCTCTAACCACTAGGCTACCTGGCTCTAACAACTAGGCTACCTGCTCTAACCACTAGGCTACCTGGCTCTAACCACTAGGCTACCTGCTCTAACCACTAGGCTACCTGCTCCAACCACTAGGCTACCTGGCTCTAACCACTAGGCTACCTGGCTCTAACCACTAGGCTACCTTCTCTAACCACTAGGCTACCTGCTCGAACCACTAGGCTACCTGCTTGAACCACTAGGCTGCCTTCTCTAACCACTAGGCTACCTTCTCTAACCACTAGGCTACCTGCTCTAACCACTAGGCTACCTTCTATAACCACTAGGCTACCTGCTCTAACCACTAGGCTACCTGCTCTAACCACTAGGCTACCTGCAATAACCACTAGGCTACCCTCCCTAACCACTAGGCTACCTGCTCTAACCACTAGGCTACCTGAAATAACTACTAGGCTACCCGCTCTAACCACTAGGCTACCTGATCTAACCACTAGGCTACCTGCTCTAACCACTAGGCTACCTGCTCTAACCACTAGGCTACCTTCTCTAACCACTAGGCGACCTGCTCTAACCACTAGGTGACCTGGCTCTAACCACTAGGCTACCTGGCTCTAACCACTAGGCTACCTGCTCCAACCACTAGGTTACCTGGCTCTAACCACTAGGCTACCTGGCTCTAACCACTAGGCTACCTGGCTCTAACCACTAGGCTACCTGCTCTAACCACTAGGCTACCTGCTCCAACCACTAGGTTACCTGGCTCTAACCACTAGGCTACCTGGCTCTAACCACTAGGTTACCTGGCTCTAACCACTAGGCTACCTGCTCTAACCACTAGGCTACCTGCTCTAACCACTAGGCTACCTGGCTCTAACCACTAGGCTACCTGCTCTAACCACTAGGCTACCTGCTCTAACCACTAGGCTACCTGCTCTAACCACTAGGCTACCTGCTCTAACCACTAGACTACCTGCTCTAACCACTAGGCTACCTGCTCTAACCACTAGGCTACCTGCTCTAACCACTAGGCTACCTGCTCTAACCACTAGGCTACCTGCTCTAACCACTAGGCTACCTGCTCTAACCACTAGGCTACCTGGCTCTAACCACTAGGCTACCTGCTCTAACCACTAGGCTACCTGCTCTAACCACTAGGCTACCTGCTCTAACCACTAGGCTACCTGCTCTAACCACTAGACTACCTGCTCTAACCACTAGGCTACCTGCTCTAACCACTAGGCTACCTGCTCTAACCACTAGGCTACCTGCTCTAACCACTAGACTACCTGCTCTAACCACTAGGCTACCTGCTCTAACCACTAGGCTACCTGCTCTAACCACTAGGCTACCTGCTCTAACCACTAGGCTACCTGCTCTAACCACTAGACTACCTGCTCTAACCACTAGACTACCTGCTCTAACCACTAGACTACCTGCTCTAACCACTAGACTACCTTACTCTAACCACTAGACTACCTGCTCTAACCACTAGGCTACCTGCTCTAACCACTAGACTACCTGCTCTAACCACTAGACTACCTGCTCTAACCACTAGGCTACCTGCTCTAACCACTAGACTACCTGCTCTAACCACTAGGCTACCTGCTCTAACCACTAGGCTACCTGCTCTAACCACTAGGCTACCTGCTCTAACCACTAGGCTACCTGCTCTAACCACTAGGCTACCTGCTCTAACCACTAGGCTACCTGGCTCTAACCACTAGGCTACCTGCTCTAACCACTAGGCTACCTGCTCTAACCACTAGGCTACCTGCTCTAACCACTAGGCTACCTGCTCCAACCACTAGGTTACCTGGCTCTAACCACTAGGCTACCTGGCTCTAACCACTAGGTTACCTGGCTCTAACCACTAGGCTACCTGGCTCTAACCACTAGGCTACCTGGCTCTAACCACTAGGTTACCTGGCTCCAACCACTAGGCTACCTGCTCTAACCACTAGGCTACCTGCTCTAACCACTAGGCTACCTGGCTCTAACCACTAGGCTACCTGCTCTAACCACTAGGCTACCTGGCTCTAACCACTAGGCTACCTGCTCTAACCACTAGGCTACCTGCTCTAACCACTAGGCTACCTGCTCTAACCACTAGACTACCTGCTCTAACCACTAGGCTACCTGCTCTAACCACTAGGCTACCTGCTCTAACCACTAGGCTACCTGCTCTAACCACTAGGCTACCTGCTCTAACCACTAGACTACCTGCTCTAACCACTAGGCTACCTGCTCTAACCACTAGACTACCTGCTCTAACCACTAGGCTACCTGCTCTAACCACTAGACTACCTGCTCTAACCACTAGACTACCTGCTCTAACCACTAGACTACCTGCTCTAACCACTAGACTACCTGCTCTAACCACTAGGCTACCTGCTCTAACCACTAGGCTACCTGCTCTAACCACTAGACTACCTGCTCTAACCACTAGGCTACCTGCTCTAACCACTAGACTACCTGCTCTAACCACTAGGCTACCTGCTCTAACCACTAGACTACCTGCTCTAACCACTAGGCTACCTGCTCTAACCACTAGGCTACCTGCTCTAACCACTAGGCTACCTGCTCTAACCACTAGGCTACCTGCTCTAACCACTAGGCTACCTGCTCTAACCACTAGGCTACCTGCTCTAACCACTAGGCTACCTGCTCTAACCACTAGACTACCTGCTCTAACCACTAGGCTACCTGGCTCTAACCACTAGGCTACCTGCTCTAACCACTAGGCTACCTGGCTCTAACCACTAGGCTACCTGGCTCTAACCACTAGGCTACCTGGCTCTAACCACTAGGCTACCTGCCGCCCCAGTAACCACGGCTGTGTTGATGAGAGTGTTTGGGTTGAGATATGTGCTCTGCAACCCATTTCTACCCAGAGCTCTCCCTGGTAACCTGCCATTGACACTGTAATTGTATCATGTAACACTGATAAATACCTGGTATATTCGACAACTAATTCAAGAGAGAGTAAAGCCAGATCAGAGCAGAGGCTTCTGGTCCACATGCTAGCACAGTACTCATCAACGCTAGCACAGTACTCATCAACGCTAGCACAGTACTCATCAACGCTATGTTTATTGAATCCCAAAATAACAATGCACTCACACTGCCAAAAAAATAGCTTACAAAATTCGACCTACATTCACCGTGCATTGAGATGTTTCTACATGTATTTATGTTCTAATACAGTCAGTAGGCCGACCTACATTCATTGTGCATTGAGATGTTTCTACATGTATTTATGTTCTAATACAGTCAGTAGGCCGACCTACATTCACCGTGCATTGAGATGTTTCTACATGTATTTATGTTCTAATACAGTCAGTAGGCCGACCTACATTCATTGTGCATTGAGATGTTTCTACATGTATTTATGTTCACATACAGTCAGTAGGCCGACCTACATTCACCGTGCATTGAGATGTTTCTATGTGTATTTATGTTCACATACAGTCAGTAGGCCGACCTACATTCACCGTGCATTGAGATGTTTCTACATGTATTTATGTTCACATACAGTCAGTAGGCCGACCTACATTCACCGTGCATTGAGATGTTTCTACATGTATTTATGTTCACATACAGTCAGTAGGCCGACCTACATTCACCGTGCATTGAGATGTTTCTACATGTATTTATGTTCACATACAGTCAGTCACCTACATTCACCGTGCATTGAGATGTTTCTACATGTATTTATGTTCACATACAGTCAGTAGGCCGACCTACATTCACCGTGCATTGAGATGTTTCTATGTGTATTTATGTTCATACAGTATTTTCATGTTGAGATGTTTCTACATGTATTTATGTTCACATACAGTCAGTAGGCCGACCTACATTCACCGTGCATTGAGATGTTTCTACATGTATTTATGTTCACATACATTCAGTAGGCCGACCTACATTCACCGTGCATTGAGATGTTTCTACATGTATTTATGTTCTAATACATGTTTCCTCTGACATACACTGAGCGGACAAAACATTAGGAACACCCTCTTCCTGATATTGAGTTGCACCTCACCCTTTTGCCCTCAGAACAGCTTCAGATGTTTGTGCATGGACTCTACAAAGTGTCGAAAGTGTTCTACAGGGATGTGACCCATTTCACACTTTAGCAGACGCTCTTATCCAGAGCGACTTGAGTTAAGTGGCTTGCTCAAGGGCACATCGACAGATTTTCCCCCTAGTCTGCTAGGGGATTCAAACCAGTGACCTTTCAGTTACTGACCCAACATTATTAAGTGCTAGGCTACCTACAGTAGCACCCTATACTTCCCCCAGTTGTTCTCAAGTTGGCTGGATGTCCTTTATGTGGTGGAACATTGTTGATATACACGGGAAACTGTTGAGCATGAAAACCCTCAGCAGCGTTGCACTTCTTGACACTAACCGATGCGCCTGGAACGTTATGTGCGGTAGGTGTTATGGGCGGGACCTAGGGGGCTGGCTTGCCCTACCTACCTCCCTCCTTGCCCGTCCAAATAAAATAGAGAAATATTGATCATTTATTTGACCAAGACGCGCGCCGACAGAAATACGCATCAATCTCAGATAAAGCATTCGAGCGAGCGAAAAAACATCCCTCTGTCTCCGTATGTGATGCTGTCTGGACAAAAGGAGTATGACATGTAGTACCTTTTCCTGCCAGATAGAATCAGATACATGGTCTACACCTAAGGAAACAGAGGGGCGCTGTTTCTCTCGCTCGTTTCAGCATAGATGATTTGGCGAAACGAGAGGGCTCACTCTCGCCAAAATAAATCCTGAATTAACCCAATGCGTTTCTATGGGCATGATATGCAAGACCTAAGCTTGTAGCCTGCATTCCCGCCTTTGGGACGACTTAAATTGTTGGAACGGAGACTTCAACGTCTCACCATTATATATAGTTATCTCTAGTTTCAGCCATTTGCGAATTAGAAAGGAAAGTTAGCGGGAGCACGGTGTTCAGATGCTGGCTTCCCCTAAATAAATGATGTTTTTATCAACATTAAACAATTACTCCTGTCTCAATAAAATAATTCTAAATACTTTACCAGAGAGTTAAACTTAGCCACAGAGCATCATAAGCGGCAGGTAGCCTGGGGGTTAGAGCGTTGGGCCAGTAACCGAAAAGTTGCTCGATCGAATCCCCAGAGCTGACAAGGTTTGGGTCTGTTGTTCTGCCCCTGAACAAGGCAGTTAACCCACTGTTCCTACAACGTCATTGTAAATAAGATGTTGTTCTTAACTAGTTAAATAAAAATAGCTATGGATTGTTTGCCTATTCCTATTGGGGAAACCAGCAATTTGGGCAGCGCGCATGGCAATAGACCTCGCTGATTATTGCGTTGTGGCTGTCAGTGAAAAACATCTCAAATGTGTGAAGATAATGTGTCTCGAGACTCATCTAAAAATGTTGCAACAAGAAGTAGGGGAGGGATGTGTCGCGAAGATCAAGGCGTCTCTCTCCAGAATGCATGCTCTCAGCTCTCCAGAATGTTCCCCCTGCGGTCTCCTGACAATTAGTGCACATTCATTGTTGTGAATTGTTTGCTCTTCGATTGTTTGTTTTGTTCAATTCTCCATCATATATGTAACCAGTAGGCATAGTAGATGTACCGTTCATCCCGTCATTTGGTTACATTTCTGTTAATGCTTGTATTTACAGTCATTTACCATCATTCTCCTTCCTGACGTGGAAAAACGTTGTTTGCAGAGTTCACAACCTGATACACTTGTGAGAAACAACAAGTACGGGTTTATTTTATATCCATCTGAGAGAGCAATGAGCATGTACGTGGTTTCTCTGTCCTGACGTCGAGTCATAGCTCAAGTCAAGACAGATAGAAAGGGAGGCTGAGTAGAGCGATTCATGAGAACCTGTATTTTCATCAGGATATTTAGCTATTTTCATTTTGTCGGCTTTAGGACTATGTATTCTATTGTTTTCATTTGTAGGCTTTAGGCCTATGTATTCTATTGTTTTCATTTGTAGGCTTTAGGACTATGTATTCTATTGTTTTCATTTGTAGGCTTTAGGACTATGTATTCTATTGTTTATTTGTAGGCTTTAGGACTATGTATTCTATTGTTTTCATTTGTAGGCTTTAGGACTATGTATTCTATTGTTTTCATTTGTCGGCTTTAGGACTATGTATTTTATTGTTTATTTGTAGGCTTTAGGACTATGTATTTTATTGTTTTCATTTGTCGGCTTTAGGACTATGTATTTTATTGTTTATTTGTAGGCTTTAGGACTATGTATTTTACTGTTTATTTGTAGGCTTTAGGACTATGTATTCTATTGTTTTCATTTGTCGGCTTTAGGACTATGTATTTTATTGTTTTCATTTGTCGGCTTTAGGACTATGTATTTTATTTTTTTCATTTGTAGGCTTTAGGACTATGTATTTTATTGTTTTCATTTGTAGGCTTTAGGACTATGTATTTTATTGTTTTCATTTGTCGGCTTTAGGACTATGTATTTTATTGTTTTCATTTGTCGGCTTTAGGACTATGTATTTTATTGTTTTCATTTGTCGGCTTTAGGCCTATGTATTTTATTGTTTATTTGTAGGCTTTAGGCCTATGTATTCTATTGTTTTCATTTGTCGGCTTTAGGACTATGTATTTTATTGTTTATTTGTAGGCTTTAGGCCTATGTATTTTATTGTTTTCATTTGTCGGCTTTAGGACTATGTATTTTATTGTTTATTTGTAGGCTTTAGGACTATGTATTTTATTGTTTATTTGTAGGCTTTAGGCCTATGTATTTTATTGTTTATTTGTAGGCTTTAGGACTATGTATTTTATTGTTTATTTGTAGGCTTTAGGCCTATGTATTTTATTGTTTTCATTTGTAGGCTTTAGGCCTATGTATTTTATTGTTTATTTGTAGGCTTTAGGCCTATGTATTTTATTGTTTATTTGTAGGCTTTAGGACTATGTATTTTATTGTTTATTTGTAGGCTTTAGGACTATGTATTCTATTGTTTTCATTTGTCGGCTTTAGGACTATGTATTCTATTGTTTATTTGTAGGCTTTAGGACTATGTATTTTATTGTTTATTTGTAGGCTTTAGGACTATGTATTTTACTGTTTATTTGTAGGCTTTAGGACTATGTATTCTATTGTTTTCATTTGTCGTTTAGGCTTTAGGACTATGTATTCTATTGTTTTCATTTGTCGGCTTTAGGACTATGTATTTTATTGTTTATTTGTAGGCTTTAGGACTATTTATTTTACTGTTTATTTGTAGGCTTTAGGACTATGTATTCTATTGTTTTCATTTGTCGGCTTTAGGACTATGTATTTTATTGTTTTCATTTGTCGGCTTTAGGACTATGTATTTTATTGTTTTCATTTGTCGGCTTTAGGCCTATGTATTTTATTGTTTATTTGTAGGCTTTAGGCCTATGTATTCTATTGTTTTCATTTGTCGGCTTTAGGACTATGTATTTTATTGTTTATTTGTAGGCTTTAGGCCTATGTATTTTATTGTTTTCATTTGTAGGACTATGTATTTTACTGTTTATTTGTAGGCTTTAGGCCTATGTATTTTATTGTTTATTTGTAGGCTTTAGGCCTATGTATTTTATTGTTTATTTGTAGGCTTTAGGCCTATGTATTTTATTGTTTATTTGTAGGCTTTAGGCCTATGTATTTTATTGTTTATTTGTAGGCTTTAGGCCTATGTATTTTATTGTTTATTTGTAGGCTTTAGGCCTATGTATTTTATTGTTTATTTGTAGGCTTTAGGACTATGTATTTTATTGTTTTCATTTGTAGGCTTTAGGCCTATGTATTTTATTGTTTATTTGTAGGCTTTAGGACTATGTATTTTATTGTTTTCATTTGTAGGCTTTAGGCCTATGTATTTTACTGTTTATTTGTAGGCTTTAGGCCTATGTATTTTATTGTTTTCATTTGTAGGCTTTAGGCCTATGTATTTTACTGTTTATTTGTAGGCATTAGGCCTATGTATTTTATTGTTTATTTGTAGGCTTTAGGCCTATGTATTTTACTGTTTATTTGTAGGCATTAGGCCTATGTATTTTACTGTTTTCATTTGTAGGCTTTAGGAATATGTATTTTATTGTTTTCATTTGTAGGCTTTAGGCCTATGTATTTTACTGTTTATTTGTAGGCATTAGGCCTATGTATTTTATTGTTTTCATTTGTAGGCTTTAGGACTATGTATTTTATTGTTTTCATTTGTAGGCTTTAGGCCTATGTATTGTATTGTTTATTTTGTAGGCTTTTGGCCTATGTATTTTACTTTGTTAAGGTGTTCTTAACGTTTCGTATACTCAGCGTATGTTTATACAGTAAAATCATAAAATCAGTTTTCTCTATGTCTGATCCATAAAGGAGAGAGGAGTTCAGGGGTTAGTCCTGGGGGGCGTCTAGGGTCTCCAACGTCAGCCACAGCCCGCCCTCGGCCCTGAGCACCAGCTGGGGTAGCCTCCTCACCTCCACCCCCCCAGGGGTCAAACGGAACCTCCTCAAGGTCAGCGCCACCACCACACGCAGCTCCGCCATGGCAAACTTCTGACCTATACAGTTCCTATAGCACAGAATGATCGGTGATGGTTGATACTGTATCATCATAGCCTGGTCTCCGGATCTGTTTGTACTGTCATGCCACGCACAAACAGATCTTGGAACAGGTTCTAAACATCAGGCTATGTTATGCCTGGGCTGTGATGATAATGTGTATAAAGATAATGTCAATTAGAATCCACACCTAGGTCCTGAAGAGAAAGGTATGAAGGCATGGGATGAACGGTCCTTTGAGTTCTCAGGGTCGAAGCGCATGGGGTTGTAGACCTGGAGAGAAGAAGAGTGAAATGCCATCAGACTAAAGTGACTGTCAGCGGCACTGTGAGAGGATATTAAGGAGCTCGTCAGAGCCCTGAGTGTCGATGGAGTAAACTGTACTAACGTCTGGGTCAGGCCAGATCTCAGGGTTGTGATGGGTCCCATAGATGCTCACCAGACAGATGCTACCTGAGGTGGGAAAAGACATTAGACATTAGTATTAGAAACGCAAAGGCTCCGCCCACCTGAGGATCTGTCTTCTTCAGCTATCTATTTCCTGTGTTTACGTTGCCTTTCCGTTTAGTCTATAAGAACGCTAAAGCTTCGTCAGGGATTTAACGCACGTACAGTACCAGTCAAAAGTTTGGACACACCTACTCATTCCGGGGTTTTTCTCTTTGCATATTTGAGCTGTTCTTGCCTTAATATGGACTTGGTCTTTTACCAAATAGGGCAGTCTTCTGTATACCACCCCTACCTTGTCACAACACAACTGATTGGCTCAAACGCATTAATGAAAGAAATTCCACAAATTAACTTTTTACAAGGCACACCTGTTAATTTAAATGCATTCCAGGTGACTAGCTCATGAAGCTGGTTGAGAGAATGCCAAGCGTGTGCAAAACTGTCATCAAGGCAAAGGGTGGCAACTTTGAAGAAACTCAAATATAAAATATATTTTGATTTGTTTAACACTTTTTTTGGTTACTACATGATTCCATATGTGTTATTTCATAGTGTTGATTGTCTTCACTCTATTCTACAATGTAGAAAAGTGTAAAAAATAAAGAAAAGCCCTTGAATGAGTAGATGTGTCCAAACCTTTGACTGGTATTGTATGTCACAAGAAAGAGAATACATTTTTCGTGGAATTTAAAAAAAGTTTAAATGTTCACCAATTAGATCAGCTGAAATGAAAAGCAACTTCTGAAAATGAACACCTGGATTGTTTCAGTAAAGCATGTTTAGATTGGTGTAATCTAGACCCAAGAGTGTTGATTTCTAATCAGAGTGTATCCTGCTATCGATACATTTGTTGAATTATACAACGGAACGTGACAACAACAGTAAGTCATGAGGCAGTCTAGACAGAGCAGGTAGTCTAGACAGAGCAGGTAGTCTAGACAGAGCAGGTAGTCTAGACAGAGCAGGTAGTCTAGACAGAGCAGGTAGTCTAGACAGAGCAGGTAGTCTAGACAGAGCAGGTAGTCTAGACAGAGCAGGTAGTCAAGACAGAGCAGGTAGTCTAGACAGAGCAGGTAGTCAAGACAGAGCAGGTAGTCTAGACAGAGCAGGTAGTCTAGACAGAGCAGGTAGTCTAGACAGAGCAGGTAGTCTAGACAGAGCAGGTAGGGTAGACAGAGCAGGTAGTCTAGACAGAGCAGGCAGGGTAGACAGAGCAGGTAGGGTAGACAGAGCAGGTAGGGTAGACAGAGCAGGTAGAGTAGACAGAGCAGGCAGGGTAAACAGAGCAGGTAGGGTAGACAGAGCAGGTAGGGTAGACAGAGCAGGTAGACAGAGCAGGTAGGGTAGACAGAGCAGGTAGGGTAGACAGAGCAGGTAGGGTAAACAGAGCAGGTAGGGTAGACAGAGCAGGTAGGGTAGACAGAGCAGGTAGAGTAGACAGAGCAGGTAGGGTAAACAGAGCAGGTAGGGTAGACAGAGCAGGTAGACAGAGCAGGCAGGGTAAACAGAGCAGGTAGGGTAGACAGAGCAGGTAGTCTAGACAGAGCAGGTAGTCTAGACAGAGCAGGTAGGGTAGACAGAGCAGGCAGTCAGAGCAGGTAGTCTAGACAGAGCAGGTAGACAGAGCAGGACAGAGCAGGTAGGGTAGACAGAGCAGGTAGGGTAGACAGAGCAGGTAGACAGAGCAGGTAGACAGAGCAGGTCTAGACAGAGCAGGTAGAGACAGAGCAGGCAGGGTAGACAGAGCAGGTAGTCTAGACAGAGCAGGTAGTCTAGTCTAGACAGAGCAGGTAGTCTAGACAGAGCAGGTAGTCTAGACAGAGCAGGTAGTCTAGACAGAGCAGGTAGGGTAGACAGAGCAGGACAGGGTAGTCTAGACAGAGCAGGTAGGGTAGACAGAGCAGGTAGTCAGAGCAGGTAGGGTAGACAGAGCAGGTAGGGGGTAGACAGAGCAGGTAGGGTAGACAGGGGGTAGACAGAGCAGGCAGGGTAAACAGAGCAGGTAGGGTAGACAGAGCAGGTAGGGTAGACAGAGCGGGTAGAGTAGACAGAGCAGGTAGAGTAGACAGAGCAGGTAGACAGAGCAGGCAGGGTAAACAGAGCAGGCAGGGTAAACAGAGCAGGTAGAGCAGGTAGTCTACAGAGCAGGTAGTCTAGACAGAGCAGGTAGGGTAGACAGAGCAGGCAGGGTAGACAGAGGTAGACAGAGACAGAGCAGGTAGTCTAGAAGAGCAGAGCAGGTAGTCTAGACAGAGCAGGTAGTCTAGACAGAGCAGGGTAGACAGAGCAGGTAGGGTACAGAGCAGGCAGGGTAAACAGAGCAGGTAGGGTAGAGCAGGTAGTCAGACAGAGCAGGTAGTCTAGACAGAGCAGGTAGTCTAGACAGAGCAGGTAGACAGAGCAGGTCTAGACAGAGCAGGGTAGGGTAGACAGAGCAGGCAGGGTAGAGCAGGTAGGGTAGACAGAGCAGGGAGACAGGCAGGGTAGACAGAGCAGGTAGTCTAGACAGAGCAGGTAGTCTAGACAGAGCAGGCAGGGTAGACAGAGCAGGTAGGGTAGACAGAGCAGGTAGAGTAGACAGAGCAGGTAGGGTAGACAGACAGAGCAGGTAGGGTAGACAGAGCAGGCAGGGTAGACAGAGCAGGTAGGGTCTAGACAGAGCAGGTAGGGTAGACAGAGCAGGTAGTCTAGACAGAGCAGGTAGGGTAGACAGAGCAGGTCTAGACAGAGCAGGTAGTCTAGACAGAGCAGGTAGTCTAGACAGAGCAGGTAGGGTAGACAGAGCAGGCAGGGTAGACAGAGCAGGTAGGGTAGACAGAGCAGGTAGTCTAGACAGAGCAGGTAGTCTAGACAGAGCAGGCAGGGTAGACAGAGCAGGTAGTCTAGACAGAGCAGGTAGGGTAGACAGAGCAGGACAGAGCAGGTAGTCTAGACAGAGCAGGTAGTCTAGACAGAGCAGGTAGTCTAGACAGAGCAGGTAGTCTAGACAGAGCAGGCAGGGTAGACAGAGCAGGTAGTCTAGACAGAGCAGGTAGGGTAGACAGAGCAGGTAGTCTAGACAGAGCAGGTAGTCTAGACAGAGCAGGTAGTCTAGACAGAGCAGGTAGTCTAGACAGAGCAGGTAGGGTAGACAGAGCAGGTAGGGTAGACAGAGCAGGTAGGGTAGACAGAGCAGGTAGGGTAGACAGAGCAGGTAGACAGAGCAGGTAGGGTAGACAGAGCAGGTAGGGTAGACAGAGCAGGTAGAGTAGACAGAGCAGGCAGGGTAAACAGAGCAGGTAGGGTAGACAGAGCAGGTAGGGTAGACAGAGCGGGTAGAGTAGACAGAGCAGGCAGGGTAAACAGAGCAGGTAGGGTAGACAGAGCGGGTAGAGTAGACAGAGCAGGCAGGGTAGACAGAGCAGGTAGGGTAGACAGAGCGGGTAGAGTAGACAGAGCAGGCAGGGTAAACAGAGCAGGTAGTGTAGACAGAGCAGGTAGTCTAGACAGAGCAGGTAGGGTAGACAGAGCAGGTAGTCTAGACAGAGCAGGTAGTCTAGACAGAGCAGGTAGGTAGACAGAGCAGGTAGGGTAGACAGAGCAGGCAGGGTAGAGCAGAGTCTAGACAGAGCAGGTAGTCTAGACAGAGGTAGTAGACAGAGCAGGTAGTCTAGACAGAGCAGGTAGGGTAGACAGAGCAGGCAGGGTAACAGAGCAGGAAGGGTAGACAGAGCAGGTAGTCTAGACAGAGCAGGCAGGGTAGACAGAGCAGGTAGGGTAGACAGAGCAGGTAGTCTAGACAGAGAAGGTAGGGTAGGCAGAGCAGGTAGTCTAGACGGAGCAGGTAGTCTAGACGGAGCAGGTAGTCTAGACGGAGCAGGTAGTCTAGACAGAGCAGGTAGTCTAGACAGAGCAGGTAGTCTAGACAGAGCAGGTAGGGGAGACTGAGAAAGTGTTTGGTGCTTGCAGCTCTGTTCCTCCCCTTTCTGTTAATGTATTTAAATATGCAAATATACCCAAATACACCCTGTGGTACGACCCGTCCCCCTCCCCTCACCCGGTGGTATGACCCGTCCCCCTCACCCTGTGGTATGACCCGTCCCCCTCCCCTCACCCTGTGGTATGACCCGTCCCCCTCACCCTGTGGTATGACCCCTCTCCCCTCACCCTGTGGTATGACCCGTCCCCCTCACCCTGTGGTATGACCCGTCCCCCTCACCCTGTGGTATGACCCGTCCCCCTCACCCTGTGGTATGACCCGTCCCCCTCACCCTGTGATATGACCCGTCCCCCTCCCCTCACCCAGTGGTATGACCCGTCCCCCTCACCCTGTGGTATGACCCGTCCCCCTCCCCTCACCCTGTGGTATGACCCGTCCCCTCCCCTCACCCTGTGGTATGACCCATCCCCCTCACCCTGTGGTATGACCCGTCCCCCTCCCCTCACCCTGTGGTATGACCCGTCCCCCTCCCCTCACCCTGTGGTATGACCCGTCCCCCTCACCCTGTGGTATGACCCGTCCCCCTCCCCTCACCCTGTGGTATGACCCATCCCCCTCCCCTCACCCTGTGGTATGACCCGTCCCCCTCACCCTGTGGTATGACCCGTCCCCCTCCCCTCACCCTGTGGTATGACCCGTCCCCCTCCCCTCACCCTGTGGTATGACCCGTCCCCTCACCCTGTGGTATGACCCGTCCCCCTCCCCTCACCCTGTGGTATGACCCGTCCCCCTCACCCTGTGGTATGACCCATCCCCCTCACCCTGTGGTATGACCCGTCCCCCTCCCCTCACCCTGTGGTTTGACCCGTCCCCCTCCCCTCACCCTGTGGTATGACCCGTCCCCCCCTCACCCTGTGATATGACCCGTCCCCCCCCTCACCCTCACCCTGTGGTATGACCCGTCCCCCCCCTCCCCTCACCCTGTGGTATGACCCGTCCCCCTCCCCTCACCCTGTGGTATGACCCGTCCCCCTCACCCTGTGGTATGACCCGTCCCCCTCCCCTCACCCTGTGGTATGACCCGTCCCCCTCACCCTGTGATATGACCCGTCCCCCTCCCCTCACCCAGTGGTATGACCCGTCCCCCTCACCCTGTGGTATGACCCGTCCCCTCCCCTCACCCCCCGTCCCCTCCCCTCACCCTGTGGTATGACCCGTCCCCCTCCCCTCGCCCTGTGGTATGACCCGTCCCCCTCACCCTGTGGTATGACCCGTCCACCTCCCCTCGCCCTGTGGTATGACCCGTCCCCCTCACCCTGTGGTATGACCCGTCCACCTGGCACCGTCATGTCCTTCGTGTATCGTCTGGTGACAGCAGACACGGGGGAGTGCAGTCTCAGAGACTCTTTAATACACATGGTGGTGAAGGGGAGGCTGCTCAGGTCCTCCCTGCAGAAACACAACACACCAGTCACTCTTTTATGGATCATTCACACATACAGAAAGGACTGTTTTGAGAGTTTTGGCCCACAGAGATCCCCAGACTCCTCTTATTAAAGTGGTATCCTCTCTGTGGTTTTGAGTGTCTTGGCCCACAGAGATCCCCAGACTACTCTTATTAAAGTGGTATCCTCTCTGTGGTTTTGAGTGTCTTGGCCCACAGAGATCCCCAGACTACTCTTATTAACGTGGTATCCTCTCTGTCGTTTTGAGTGTCTTGGCCCACAGAGATCCAAGACTACTCTTATTAACGTGGTATCCTCTCTGTCGTTTTGAGTGTCTTGGCCCACAGAGATCCAAGACTACTCTTATTAACGTGGTATCCTCTCTGTCGTTTTGAGTGTCTTGGCCCACAGAGATCCAAGACTACTCTTATTAACGTGGTATCCTCTCTGTGGTTTTGGGAGTCTTGGCCCACAGAGATCCAAGACTACTCTTATTAACGTGGTATCTCCGGCGCGGCCCACGCTTGGATTGCGTCCTACCTGACAGGTCGCTCCTACCAGGTGGCGTGGCGAGAATCTGTCTCCTCACCACGCGCTCTCACCACTGGTGTCCCCCAGGGCTCTGTTCTAGGCCCTCTCCTATTCTCGCTATACACCAAGTCACTTGGCTCTGTCATAACCTCACATGGTCTCTCCTATCATTGCCATGCAGACGACACACAATTAATCTTCTCCTTTCCCCCTTCTGATGACCAGGTGGCGAATCGCATCTCTGCATGTCTGGCAGACATATCAGTGTGGATGACGGATCACCACCTCAAGCTGAACCTCGGCAAGACGGAGCTGCTCTTCCTCCCGGGGAAGGACTGCCCGTTCCATGATCTCGCCATCACGGTTGACAACTCCATTGTGTCCTCCTCCCAGAGCGCTAAGAACCTTGGCGTGATCCTGGACAACACCCTGTCGTTCTCAACTAACATCAAGGCGGTGGCCCGTTCCTGTAGGTTCATGCTCTACAACATCCGCAGAGTACGACCCTGCCTCACACAGGAAGCGGCGCAGGTCCTAATCCAGGCACTTGTCATCTCCCGTCTGGATTACTGCAACTCGCTGTTGGCTGGGCTCCCTGCCTGTGCCATTAAACACCTACAACTCATCCAGAACGCCGCAGCCCGTCTGGTGTTCAACCTTCCCAAATTCTCTCACGTCACCCCGCTCCTCCACTCTCTCCACTGGCTTCCAGTTGAAGCTCGCATCCGCTACAAGACCATGGTGCTTGCCTACGGAGCTGTGAGGGGAACGGCACCTCAGTACCTCCAGGCTCTGATCAGGCCCTACACCCAAACAAGGGCACTGCGTTCATCCACCTCTGGCCTGCTCGCCTCCCTACCACTGAGGAAGTACAGTTCCCGCTCAGCCCAGTCAAAACTGTTCGCTGCTCTGGCTCCCCAATGGTGGAACACACTCCCTCACGACGCCAGGACAGCGGAGTCAATCACCACCTTCCGGAGACACCTGAAACCCCACCTCTTTAAGGAATACCTAGGATAGGATAAAGTAATCCTTCTCACCCCCCCTTAAAAGATTTAGATGCACTATTGTAAAGTGGCTGTTCCACTGGATGTCATAAGGTGAATGCACCAATTTGTAAGTCGCTCTGGATAAGAGCATCTGCTAAATGACTTAAATGTAATGTAAATGTATCTTCTCCTTGTATCATATAAAGACCTAGACCGATGAGAACACGTGCCTGCCATGTTGAGATGAAGAGAGGATGGAACTTTTCATTATTACAAATGTGACCTATTTGAGAAAGGACTGTGGTATGACCCGTCCCCCTGCCCTCACCCTGTGGTATGACCCGTCCCCCTCCTCTCACCCTGTGGTATGACCCGTCCCCCTCCTCTCACCCTGTGGTATGACCCATCCCCCTCACCCTGTGGTATGACCCGTCCCCCTCCCCTAACCCTGTGGTATGACCCGTCCCCCTCCCCTCACCCTGTGGTATGACCCATCCCCCTCACCCTTTGGTATGACCCGTCCCCCTCAACCTGTGGTATGACCCATCCCCCTCCCCTCACCCTGTGGTATGACCCGTCCCCCTCCCCTCACCCTGTGGTATGACCCGTCCCCCTTACCCTGTGGTATGACCCATCCCCCTCCCCTCACCCTGTGGTATGACCCGTCCCCCTTACCCTGTGGTATGACCCATCCCCCTGACAGAAACAAAGACAGACAGGCAAGCAGACAGACAGACTGACGGACGGACAGACAGACAGGTGCTGACCAGTCTAAGTCCTCTGTCTTTCGGTCTTGTAGCAGGTCGTTGACCTCGGCTCTACAGCGGTCCTGGTAGTCCTGATGCTGAGACAGGTTATACAGAACCCAGCTGATTCCGCTGGCCGTGGTGTCATGACCTGAGAGAGAATAAAGTCTCAAAGTGGTTTATGATAGAATATACTGCCAGGGTAAATACAGTAGTTTATGATAGAATATACTGCCAGGGTAAATACAGTGGTTTATGATAGAATATACTGCCAGGGTAAATACAGTAGTTTATGATAGGATATACTGCCAGGGTAAATACAGTAGTTTACGATAGGATATACTGCCAGGGTAAATACAGTAGTTTATGATAGGATATACTGCCAGGGTAAATACAGTAGTTTATGATAGGATATACTGCCAGGGTAAATACAGTAGGTTATGATAGAATATACTGCCAGGGTAAATACAGTAGTTTATGATAGGATATACTGCCAGGGTAAATACAGTAGTTTAGGATAGGATATACTGCCAGGGTAAATACAGTAGTTTATGATAGGACATACTGCCAGGGTAAATACAGTAGTTTATGATAGAATATACTGCCAGGGTAAATACAGTAGTTTATGATAGGATATACTGCCAGGGTAAATACAGTAGTTTATGATAGGATATACTGCCAGGGTAAATACAGTAGTTTATGACAGAATATACTGCCAGGGTAAATACAGTAGTTTATGATAGAATATACTGCCAGGGTAAATACAGTAGTTTATGATAGAATATACTGCCAGGGTAAATACAGTAGTTTATGATAGGACATACTGCCAGGGTAAATACAGTAGTTTATGATAGAATATACTGCCAGGGTAAATACAGTAGTTTATGATAGAATATACTGCCAGGGTAAATACAGTAGTTTATGATAGGACATACTGCCAGGGTAAATACAGTAGTTTATGATAGGATATACTGCCAGGGTAAATACAGTAGTTTATGATAGAATATACTGCCAGGGTAAATACAGTAGTTTATGATAGAATATACTGCCAGGGTAAATACAGTAGTTTATGATAGAATATACTGCCAGGGTAAATACAGTAGTTTATGATAGGACATACTGCCAGGGTAAATACAGTAGTTTATGATAGGATATACTGCCAGGGTAAATACAGTAGTTTGTGATAGGATATACTGCCAGGGTAAATACAGTAGTTTATGATAGAATATACTGCCAGGGTAAATACAGTAGTTTATGATAGAATATACTGCCAGGGTAAATACAATAGTTTATGATAGGATATACTGCCAGGGTAAATACAGTAGTTTGTGATAGGATATACTGCCAGGGTAAATACAGTAGTTTATGATAGGATATACTGCCAGGGTAAATACAGTAGGTTATGATAGAATATACTGCCAGGGTAAATACAGTAAAGGATTGAGTGAATCTTAACTCTCGAGGATCACCTCCAAACATGAAAGTGTCTGCCTCTGCTTTTATCTCCTCATCTGTGAGACCATGACCATCCTCATCCTTTGACAGCAGTAACAAATCAATGAAGTCTGCTACTCTTTTCTTCTTCTTCTCCTCCCCTCCTGTGGTGTCAGTGTGGCTCTCTGGCTCCCCCCGGTGGAGAAGCTGTGCTCTGCGCTCCTGAACAACAGTCCTGGTGAACCTGTGTATAGGGTTGTAAGAACTTGAGTTACTTCCTGAAAATTCCAAAGTATTCCAGAAATCCTATCTGGAGGAATCTTGGATTTCCAGCTTTCAGGAAAACCTTGGAATTTCAGGGAAATGTTCAGCCAATCTTCTTACCCGTGTACTACACTACAGGCCTGTTTGAAGCGCTGTCCCTCTGGGGACCTCCAGTACAGACAGTCCCAGTGGTGCAGGATACGTCCTCTCCGCTCGATCACCAGGGTGCTCAGCTCAAATATGGCTGCTATGTACTCACTGGAACTCCTGGACGGAAGAAAAGGAGCCATCAGACAGAGTTAGATAGAGGAGGGAGGAGACGGGGTTACATAGAGGAGGGAGGAGACAGGGTTACATAGAGGAGGGAGGAGACAGGGTTAGATAGAGGAGGGAGGAGACAGGGTTACATAGAGGAGGGAGGAGACAGGGTTACATAGAGGAGGGAGGAGACAGGGTTAGATAGAGGAGGGAGGAGACAGGGTTAGATAGAGGAGGGAGGAGACAGGGTTAGATAGAGGAGGGAGGAGACAGGGTTAGATAGAGGAGGGAGGAGACAGGGTTACATAGAGGAGGGAGGAGACAGGGTTACATAGAGGAGGGAGGAGACAGGGTTAGATAGAGGAGGGAGGAGACAGGGTTAGATAGAGGAGGGAGGAGACAGGGTTAGATAGAGGAGGGAGGAGAAAGGGTTACATAGAGGAGGGAGGAGACAGGGTTACATAGAGGAGGGAGGAGACAGGGTTACATAGAGGAGGGAGGAGACAGGGTTACATAGAGGAGGGAGGAGACAGGGTTAGATAGAGGAGGGAGGAGACAGGGTTAGATAGAGGAGGGAGGAGACAGGGTTAGATAGAGGAGGGAGGAGACAGGGTTACATAGAGGAGGGAGGAGACAGGGTTAGATAGAGGAGGGAGGAGACAGGGTTACATAGAGGAGGGAGGAGACAGGGTTAGATAGAGGAGGGAGGAGACAGGGTTAGATAGAGGAGGGAGGAGACAGGGATAGATAGAGGAGGGAGGATGGAGACAGGGTTAGATAGAGGAGGGAGGATGGAGACAGGGTTAGATAGAGGAGGGAGGAGACAGGGTTAGATAGAGGAGGGAGGAGACAGGGTTACATAGAGGAGGGAGGAGACAGGGTTACATAGAGGAGGGAGGAGACAGGGTTACATAGAGGAGGGAGGAGACAGGGTTAGATAGAGGAGGGAGGAGACAGGGTTAGATAGAGGAGGGAGGAGACAGGGTTACATAGAGGAGGGAGGAGACAGGGTTAGATAGAGGAGGGAGGAGACAGGCTTACATAGAGGAGGGAGGAGACAGGGTTAGATAGAGGAGGGAGGAGACAGGGTTAGATAGAGGAGGGAGGAGACAGGGTTAGATAGAGGAGGGAGGAGACAGGGATAGATAGAGGAGGGAGGATGGTGACAGGGTTAGATAGAGGAGGGAGGAGACAGGGTTACATAGAGGAGGGAGGAGACAGGGTTACATAGAGGAGGGAGGAGACAGGGTTACATAGAGGAGGGAGGAGACAGGGTTACATAGAGGAGGGAGGAGACAGGGTTAGATAGAGGAGGGAGGAGACAGGGTTACATAGAGGAGGGAGGAGACAGGCTTACATAGAGGAGGGGGGAGACAGGGTTAGATAGAGGAGGGAGGAGACAGGGTTAGATAGAGGAGGGAGGAGACAGGGATAGATAGAGGAGGGAGGATGGTGACAGGGTTAGATAGAGGAGGGAGGAGACAGGGTTACATAGAGGAGGGAGGAGACAGGGTTACATAGAGGAGGGAGGAGACAGGGTTACATAGAGGAGGGAGGAGACAGGGTTACATAGAGGAGGGAGGAGACAGGGTTACATAGAGGAGGGAGGAGACAGGGTTAGATAGAGGAGGGAGGAGACAGGGTTAGATAGAGGAGGGAGGAGACAGGGTTAGATAGAGGAGGGAGGAGACAGGGATAGATAGAGGAGGGAGGATGGTGACAGGGTTAGATAGAGGAGGGAGGAGACAGGGTTACATAGAGGAGGGAGGAGACAGGGTTACATAGAGGAGGGAGGAGACAGGGTTACATAGAGGAGGGAGGAGACAGGGTTACATAGAGGAGGGAGGAGACAGGGTTAGATAGAGGAGGGAGGAGACAGGGTTACATAGAGGAGGGAGGAGACAGGCTTACATAGAGGAGGGGGGAGACAGGGTTAGATAGAGGAGGGAGGAGACAGGGTTAGATAGAGGAGGGAGGAGATAGGGTTAGATAGAGGAGGGAGGAGACAGGGTTAGATAGAGGAGGGGAGGAGACAGGGTTACATAGGGAGGGAGGAGACAGGGTTAGATAGAGGAGGGAGGAGACAGGGTTAGATAGAGGAGGGAGGAGACAGGGTTAGATAGAGGAGGGAGGAGACAGGGTTACATTGAGGAGGGAGGAGACAGGGTTAGATAGAGGAGGGAGTATGGAGAGAGAGTTAGATAGAGGAGGGAGGAGACAGAGTTAGATAGAGGAGGGAGGAGACAGGGTTAGATAGAGGAGGGAGGAGACAGGGTTAGATAGAGGAGGGAGGAGACAGGTTTAGATAGAGGAGGGAGGATGGAGACAGGGTTAGATAGAGGAGGGAGGATGGAGACAGGGTTAGATAGAGGAGGGAGGATGGAGACAGGGTTAAATAGAGGAGGGAGGAGACAGGGTTAGATAGAGCAGGGAGGATGGAGACAGGGTTAGATAGAGGAGGGAGGATGGAGACAGGGTTAGATAGAGGAGGGAGGATGGAGACAGGGTTAGAAAGAGGAGGGAGTAGACAGGGTTACATAGAGGAGGGAGGATGGAGACAGGGTTAGATAGAGGAGGGAGGAGACAGGGTTAGATAGAGGAGGGAGGATGGAGACAGGGTTAGATAGAGGAGGGAGGATGGAGACAGGGTTAGATAGAGGAGGGAGGATGGAGACAGGGTTAAATAGAGGAGGGAGGAGACAGGGTTAGATAGAGCAGGGAGGATGGAGACAGGGTTAGATAGATGAGGGAGGAGACAGGGTTAGATAGAGGAGGGAGGAGACAGGGTTACATTGAGGAGGGAGGAGACAGGGTTAGATAGAGGAGGGAGTATGGAGAGAGAGTTAGATAGAGGAGGGAGGAGACAGAGTTAGATAGAGGAGGGAGGAGACAGGGTTAGATAGAGGAGGGAGGAGACAGGGTTAGATAGAGGAGGGAGGAGACAGGGTTAGATCGAGGAGGGAGGATGGAGACAGGGTTAGATCGAGGAGGGAGGATGGAGACAGGGTTAGATAGAGGAGGGAGGAGACAGGGTTAGATAGAGGAGGGAGGAGACAGGGTTAGATAGAGGAGGGAGGAGACAGGGTTAGATAGAGGAGGGAGGAGACAGGGTTAGATCGAGGAGGGAGGATGGAGACAGGGTTAGATAGAGGAGGGAGGAGACAGGGTTAGATAGAGGAGGGAGGAGACAGGGTTACATTGAGGAGGGAGGAGACAGGGTTAGATAGAGGAGGGAGTATGGAGAGAGAGTTAGATAGAGGAGGGAGGAGACAGAGTTAGATAGAGGAGGGAGGAGACAGGGTTAGATAGAGGAGGGAGGAGACAGGGTTAGATAGAGGAGGGAGGAGACAGGGTTAGATAGAGGAGGGAGGAGACAGGGTTAGATAGAGGAGGGAGGAGACAGGGTTAGATAGAGGAGGGAGGAGACAGGGTTACATAGAGGAGGGAGGAGACAGGGTTAGATAGAGGAGGGAGGAGACAGGCTTAGATAGAGGAGGGAGGAGACAGGGTTAGATAGAGGAGGGAGGAGACAGGGTTAGATAGAGGAGGGAGGAGACAGGGTTAGATAGAGGAGGGAGGAGACAGGGATAGATAGAGGAGGGAGGATGGTGACAGGGTTAGATAGAGGAGGGAGGAGACAGGGTTACATAGAGGAGGGAGGAGACAGGGTTACATAGAGGAGGGAGGAGACAGGGTTACATAGAGGAGGGAGGAGACAGGGTTACATAGAGGAGGGAGGAGACAGGGTTAGATAGAGGAGGGAGGAGACAGGGTTAGATAGAGGAGGGAGGAGACAGGGTTACATAGAGGAGGGAGGAGACAGGGTTAGATAGAGGAGGGAGGAGACAGGCTTACATAGAGGAGGGAGGAGACAGGGTTAGATAGAGGAGGGAGGAGACAGGGTTAGATAGAGGAGGGAGGAGACAGGGTTAGATAGAGGAGGGAGGAGACAGGGATAGATAGAGGAGGGAGGATGGTGATAGGGTTAGATAGAGGAGGGAGGAGACAGGGTTACATAGAGGAGGGAGGAGACAGGGTTACATAGAGGAGGGAGGAGACAGGGTTACATAGAGGAGGGAGGAGACAGGGTTACATAGAGGAGGGAGGAGACAGGGTTAGATAGAGGAGGGAGGAGACAGGGTTACATAGAGGAGGGAGGAGACAGGCTTACATAGAGGAGGGGGGAGACAGGGTTAGATAGAGGAGGGAGGAGACAGGGTTAGATAGAGGAGGGAGGAGATAGGGTTAGATAGAGGAGGGAGGAGACAGGGTTAGATAGAGGAGGGAGGAGACAGGGTTACATAGGGGAGGGAGGAGACAGGGTTAGATAGAGGAGGGAGGAGACAGGGTTAGATAGAGGAGGGAGGAGACAGGGTTAGATAGAGGAGGGAGGAGACAGGGTTACATTGAGGAGGGAGGAGACAGGGTTAGATAGAGGAGGGAGTATGGAGAGAGAGTTAGATAGAGGAGGGAGGAGACAGAGTTAGATAGAGGAGGGAGGAGACAGGGTTAGATAGAGGAGGGAGGAGACAGGGTTAGATAGAGGAGGGAGGAGACAGGGTTAGATAGAGGAGGGAGGATGGAGACAGGGTTAGATAGAGGAGGGAGGATGGAGACAGGGTTAGATAGAGGAGGGAGGATGGAGACAGGGTTAAATAGAGGAGGGAGGAGACAGGGTTAGATAGAGCAGGGAGGATGGAGACAGGGTTAGATAGAGGAGGGAGGATGGAGACAGGGTTAGATAGAGGAGGGAGGATGGAGACAGGGTTAGAAAGAGGAGGAGTAGACAGGGTTACATAGAGGAGGGAGGATGGAGACAGGGTTAGATAGAGGAGGGAGGAGACAGGGTTAGATAGAGGAGGGAGGATGGAGACAGGGTTAGATAGAGGAGGGAGGATGGAGACAGGGTTAGATAGAGGAGGGAGGATGGAGACAGGGTTAAATAGAGGAGGGAGGAGACAGGGTTAGATAGAGCAGGAGGATGGAGACAGGGTTAGATAGAGGAGGGAGGAGACAGGGTTAGATAGATGAGGGAGGAGACAGGGTTAGATAGAGGAGGGAGGAGACAGGGTTACATTGAGGAGGGAGGAGACAGGGTTAGATAGAGGAGGGAGTATGGAGAGAGAGTTAGATAGAGGAGGGAGGAGACAGAGTTAGATAGAGGAGGGAGGAGACGGGGTTAGATAGAGGAGGGAGGAGACAGGGTTAGATAGAGGAGGGAGGAGACAGGGTTAGATCGAGGAGGGAGGATGGAGACAGGGTTAGATCGAGGAGGGAGGATGGAGACAGGGTTAGATAGAGGAGGGAGGATGGAGACAGGGTTAAATAGAGGAGGGAGGAGACAGGGTTAGATAGAGCAGGGAGGATGGAGACAGGGTTAGATAGAGGAGGGAGGAGACAGGGTTAGATAGAGGAGGGAGGAGACAGGGTTAGATTGAGGAGGGAGGAGACAGGGTTAGATAGAGGAGGGAGTATGGAGAGAGAGTTAGATAGAGGAGGGAGGAGACAGAGTTAGATAGAGGAGGGAGGAGACAGGGTTAGATAGAGGAGGGAGGAGACAGGGTTAGATAGAGGAGGGAGGAGACAGGGTTAGATCGAGGAGGGAGGATGGAGACAGGGTTAGATAGAGGAGGGAGGATGGAGACAGGGTTAGATAGAGGAGGGAGGATGGAGACAGGGTTAAATAGAGGAGGGAGGAGACAGGGTTAGATAGAGCAGGGAGGATGGAGACAGGGTTAGATAGAGGAGGGAGGATGGAGACAGGGTTAGATAGAGGAGGGAGGATGGAGACAGGGTTAGAAAGAGGAGGGAGTAGACAGGGTTACATAGAGGAGGGAGGATGGAGACAGGGTTAGATAGAGGAGGGAGGAGACAGGGTTAGATAGAGGAGGGAGGATGGAGACAGGGTTAGATAGAGGAGGGAGGATGGAGACAGGGTTAGATAGAGGAGGGAGGATGGAGACAGGGTTAAATAGAGGAGGGAGGAGACAGGGTTAGATAGAGCAGGGAGGATGGAGACAGGGTTAGATAGAGGAGGGAGGATGGAGACAGGGTTAGATAGAGGAGGGAGGATGGAGACAGGGTTAGAAAGAGGAGGGAGTAGACAGGGTTACATAGAGGAGGGAGGATGGAGACAGGGTTAGATAGAGGAGGGAGGATGGAGACAGAGTTAGATAGAGGAGGGAGGATGGAGACATGGTTAGATAGAGTAAGGAGGATGGAGACAGGGTTAGATAGAGGAGGGAGGAGAGACAGGGTTAGATAGGGGAGGATGGAGACAGGGTTACATAGAGGAGGGAGGAGACAGGGTTAGATAGGAGGGAGGAGACAGAGTTAGATAGAGGAGGGAGGATGGATACAGGGTTAGATAGAGGAGGGAGGATGGAGACAGGGATAGATAGAGGAGGGAGGATGGAGACAGGGTTAGAAAGAGGAGGGAGGAGACAGGGTTAGATAGAGGAGGGAGGATGGAGACAGGGTTAGAAAGGAGGAGGGAAGAGACAGGGTTAGATAGAGGAGGGAGGAGACAGAGTTAGATAGAGGAGGGAGGATGGAGACAGAGTTAGATAGAGGAGGGAGGAGACAGGGTTAGATAGAGGAGGGATGAGACAGGGTTAGATAGAGGAGGGAGGAGACAGGGTTAGATAGAGGAGGGATGAGACAGGGTTAGATAGAGGAGGGATGAGACAGGGTTAGATAGAGGAGGGGGGAGACAGGGTTAGATAGAGGAGGGAGGATGGAGACAGGGTTAGATAGAGGAGGGAGGATGGAGACAGGGATAGATAGAGGAGGGAGGATGGAGACAGGGTTCGAAAGAGGAGGGAGGAGACAGGGTTAGATAGAGGAGGGAGGTTGGAGACAGGGTTAGATAGAGGAGGGAGGATGGAGACAGGGTTAGAAAGAGGAGGGAGGAGACAGGGTTACATAGAGGAGGGAGGATGGAGACAGGGTTAGATAAAGGAGGATGGATGGAGACAGGGTTAGATAGAGGAGGGAGGAGACAGGGTTAGAAAGAGGAGGGAAGAGACAGGGTTACATAGAGGAGGGAGGAGACAGGGTTACATAGAGGAGGGAGGATGGAGACAGGGTTAGATAGAGGAGGGAGGATGGAGACAGGGTTAGAAAGAGGAGGGAGGAGACAGGGTTACATAGAGGAGGGAGGATGGAGACAGGGTTAGATAGAGGAGAGAGGATGGAGACAGGTAGAAGGTTATTGGGCTCTTGTCTCAGTAACAGAGGTAGAAGGTTACTGGGCTCTTGTTTCAGTCAGTAACAGAGGTAGAAGGTTACTGGGCTCTTGTTTCAGTATCAGAGGTAGAAGGTTATTGGGCTCTTGTCTCAGTAACAGAGGTAGAAGGTTACTGGGCTCTTGTCTCAGTAACAGAGGTAGAAGGTTACTGGGCTCTTGTTTCAGTCAGTATCAGAGGTAGAAGTTTACTGGGCTCTTGTTTCAGTCAGTATCAGAGGTAGAAGGTTACTGGGCTCTTGTCTCAGTAACAGAGGTAGAAGGTTACTGGACTCTTGTCTCAGTAACAGAGGTAGAAGGTTATTGGGCTCTTGTTTCAGTCAGTATCAGAGGTAGAAGGTTACTGGGCTCTTGTCTCAGTAACAGAGGTAGAAGGTTACTGGGCTCTTGTCTCAGTATCAGAGGTAGAAGGTTATTGGGCTCTTGTTTCAGTCAGTAACAGAGGTAGAAGGTTATTGGGCTCTTGTTTCAGTCAGTATCAGAGGTAGAAGGTTACTGGGCTCTTGTCTCAGTATCAGAGGTAGAAGGTTACTGGGCTCTTGTTTCAGTCAGTAACAGAGGTAGAAGGTTACTGGGCTCTTGTCTCAGTAACAGAGGTAGAAGGTTACTGGGCTCTTGTCTCAGTCAGTATCAGAGGTAGAAGGTTACTGGGCTCTTGTCTCAGTCAGTATCAGAGGTAGAAGGTTACTGGGCTCTTGTCTCAGTCAGTATCAGAGGTAGAAGGTTACTGGGCTCTTGTTTCAGTCAGTAACAGAGGTAGAAGGTTACTGGGCTCTTGTCTCAGTAACAGAGGTAGAAGGTTACTGGGCTCTTGTCTCAGTCAGTATCAGAGGTAGAAGGTTACTGGGCTCTTGTCTCAGTAACAGAGGTAGAAGGTTACTGGGCTCTTGTCTCAGTATCAGAGGTAGAAGGTTACTGGGCTCTTGTCTCAGTATCAGAGGTAGAAGGTTACTGGGCTCTTGTCTCAGTATCAGAGGTAGAAGGTTACTGGGCTCTTGTCTCAGTATCAGAGGTAGAAGGTTACTGGGCTCTTGTCTCAGTCAGTATCAGAGGTAGAAGGTTACTGGGCTCTTGTCTCAGTATCAGAGGTAGAAGGTTACTGGGCTCTTGTCTCAGTATCAGAGGTAGAAGGTTACTGGGCTCTTGTCTCAGTCAGTATCAGAGGTAGAAGGTTACTGGGCTCTTGTCTCAGTATCAGAGGTAGAAGGTTACTGGGCTCTTGTCTCAGTATCAGAGGTAGAAAGTTACTGGGCTCTTGTCTCAGTATCAGAGGTAGAAGGTTACTGGGCTCTTGTCTCAGTATCAGAGGTAGAAGGTTACTGGGCTCTTGTCTCAGTATCAGAGGTAGAAGGTTACTGGGCTCTTGTCTCAGTCAGTATCAGAGGTAGAAGGTTACTGGGCTCTTGTCTCAGTATCAGAGGTAGAAGGTTACTGGGCTCTTGTCTCAGTATCAGAGGTAGAAGGTTACTGGGCTCTTGTCTCAGTCAGTATCAGAGGTAGAAGGTTACTGGGCTCTTGTCTCAGTATCAGAGGTAGAAGGTTACTGGGCTCTTGTCTCAGTATCAGAGGTAGAAGGTTACTGGGCTCTTGTCTCAGTATCAGAGGTAGAAGGTTACTGGGCTCTTGTCTCAGTCAGTATCAGAGGTAGAAGGTTACTGGGCTCTTGTCTCAGTCAGTATCAGAGGTAGAAGGTTATTGGGCTCTTGTTTCAGTCAGTATCAGAAGTAGAAGGTTACTGGGCTCTTGTAATATTAAACATAGACTACTCACTCCTGGCAGTTGCTGTTGTAGCTGAAGGTACATCTGAGCAGACTGTCCAGAGTCATCAGGCTGATGTGATTGAACATTTCCTGGCGGCTCTCTCCCTCGGCCACCAGGCGGCGCCACTTAGACTGACGCCAACCAACAGGGGAGAGACCATAGAGTTAATTAGAGGAGTCATCTTTGTATCTGTCCTATTAAGGTGTCTGTGACAGCCTCAGGGACGCTGCCCGTTCTATCTCCATTTTGAAGTAGTCCATTTTCTTATTTCTTAGTGTTTTTAAAAAGCCTAATACTAATATTGGTGATTTACAGCCACCTTGCAGTGCTGGAGTCCTGAATCATATCTTGTGTCATTTATTTATTTTGGCCACTAGATGGCAGTGATATAGCTTAAAGCCATTTACAAACACTGCAACCAGGCGACAATGCTCTGATATTTGGCTGATCACTTAGAACCCATAGGAATCCCCACCAAGTTGACGTCTTTAAACTGGTGGAATCACTCAATGGCAATGTACATGCTAAAGTGGGTTATGTCCATAACAAGTCCTCCAACTAACTCTATGGGAGACATTTGTGTTGCCTACCTCACCACATCGCCACACTACCTCTTACATTCTTACACCAGGTGAGGCTGGTGGGAGGAGCTATAGGAGGACGGGCTCATTGTAATGGCTGGAATTGAACCGATATAGCTCCTCCCACCAGCCACCTCTGTCTGACACTGTATCTGAAACCTAATCATCTGAAACCCAACCAAAACAAAAAGCAAATGCATCAAACTCATTTGATGTAGTCATTGCGTGCTATGAATACGGGACCAAATACTTCACTTTTTACTAGTTCGCTCCCCTGAAATGGGAGGTCTATGTACAAAAACTGCTGTAATTTCAAAATGCTTCACCCGATATGGATCCAAAGTTTTCAAGTATAGAGCTAAAATAATTGTAAAAAATACTTCACTGTCAAAAATAATTACTGAGGGCAGTTTAAAAACAGAGAAGCTGATGCAAACAAAAAAAACTTGTAAACTGTACTACTTGTTTCTCTAACATATTTAATGTTACGGGTCAAATGATTTGATTTCTTTATTGCTACTTAAATGAGCCCACGTAATGGCTGCTGTGACTCCATAGACTCACATGCATGATGTCGGAGGAGTGGTTGAAGATCCTCACATAGTTCTTGAGGATGTCGAAGTGGAATGCAGGAGTGAGTAGACGTCTACGACGAGACCAGTCCTCTCCGTTACTCAGGAGGAGACTCTGTCCTGCATGACAATATTACTGTAACTGTGGCCAGGATAGAGGATCTGAGAGTACTGTATATAGTATAGGAAATATTACTGTACCTTTGACTAGAATAGAGGATCCTAAAGTACTGTATATAGAATAGGAAATATTACTGTGGCTGTCACTAAGACAGAGGATCCTAAAGTACTGTATATAGTATAGTAAATATTACTGTGACTGTCACTAGGACAGAGGATCCTAAAGTACTGTATATAGTATAGTAAATATTACTGTAACTTTCACTGGGACAGAGGATCCTAAAGTACTGTATATAGTATAGTAAATATTACTGTGACTGTCACTAGGACAGAGGATCCTAAAGTACTGTATATAGTATAGTAAATATTACTGTGGCTGTCACTAAGACAGAGGATCTGAGAGTACTGTATATAGTATAGTAAATATTACTGTGGCTGTCACTAGGACAGAGGATCCTAAAGTACTGTATATAGTATAGGAAATATTACTGTGACTGTCACTAGGACAGAGGATCCTAAAGTACTGTATATAGTATAGGAAATATTACTGACTGTCACTAGGACAGAGGATCCTAAAGTACTGTATATAGTATAGAAAATATTACTGTGACTGTCACTAGGACAGAGGATCTGAGAGTACTGTATATAGTATAGGAAATATTACTGTGACTGTGAGAGAGGATTTGATTTGAGAGTGTATTGTATGGGCAAAGTAAATGAAAGGTGTTCATGTTTTGTACCTACCCAGCCATGGTCTCAGGAACCCATAGAAAAGCTCATCTTTGACTGTGATGGAAGCTGCAAGGATGGAAAATATGGTGAAGGTGATTCAGAAAAATAGTCACTGTAGGTCTACTTGCTAAGGAGAAAAGCAGACAGCATGGCACCAGGAAGTAGGGGTGTAGAGGGTACGGCAGCACCACCTGGTGGTGAGATGGTAAAACCACGCGAGGGAGTTATTTTTTCCACAAGCCTTTTTCTCATGACAAATTAACTCAACTGTAAACACACTGGCTAGCTAGCACACTAGAGCCAGTCGCACAATGGACAACCAAATCACATGTTTAGACCTATCTTCTCTGTCTAAGCCGACAAACAGTTAAGCCTAATTGAGATGAGAGGTAGCCTATCTAATTTGCAAAATGAAGACCTACAAGAGTCAATATATAACCAATTCTAAATGACACGGTAGCCGTTAGGGGTGTTATAACCAATTTTAAATGACACAGTAGCCATTAGGGGGGTTATAACCTATTGTAAATGACACATTGGCCATTAGGGTCGTTATAACCTATTCTAAATGACAAACTAGCAGTTAGGGGGGGTTATAACCTATTTTAAATGACACAGTAGCCATTAGGGGGGTTATAACCTATTGTAAATGACAGATTGGCCATTAGGGTGGTTATAACCTATTCTAAAAAACACAGTAGCCATTAGGGTGGTTATAACATATTCTAAATGACAAACTAGTAGTTAGGGGGGGTTATAACCTATTTTAAATGACACGGTAGCCATTAGGGTGGTTATAACCTATTCTAAATGACACGGTAGCCGTTAGGGGGGTTATAACCTATTCTAAATGACACAGTAGCCATTAGGGTGGTTATAACCTATTCTAAATGACACACTAGCAGTTCGTAAAAAAGCCTAAACTAGAAGAGAAGCATCTTTTATTCCAAAACTTTAGCTCGTGATTGGAACACATATTTCCCTACTTTAATCAATCAGTACATTTTGAATGTGTGATAAAGGCTGTCGGGATTTGGCCAAAAAAAATGTAGCTTGTACTGTTTGTGTATAATAATAAATAATATATGCCATTTAGCAGACGCTTTTATCCAAAGCGACTTACAGTCATGTGTGCATACATTCTACGTGTGGGTGGTCCCGGGAATCGAACCCACTACCCTGGCGTTACAAGCGCCATGCTCTACCAACTGAGCTACAGAAGGACCATGTATCCCATCAGTGTGTTTTTGTAAGCAGTCATGTCTGTAGGCCTAATGGGAGCTTGGGTGAGCAGGACGGGAGTGTGTATAGGAGTTTGGGTGAGCAGGACGGGAGTGTGTATAGGAGTTTGGGTGAGCAGGACGGGAGTGTGTATAGGAGTTTGGGTGAGCAGGACGGGAGTGTGTTTGGGAGGTTGGGTGAGCAGGACAGGAGTGTGTATAGGAGCTTGGGTGAGCAGGACAGGACTGTGTATAGGAGCTTGGGTGAGCAGGACGGGAGTGTGTATAGGAGCTTGGGTGAGCAGGACAGGAGTGTGTATAGGAGCTTGGGTGAGCAGGACGGGAGTGTGTATAGTGTTTGGGTGAGCAGGACGGGAGTGTGTATAGGAGCTTGGGTGAGCAGGACGGGAGTGTGTTTGGGTGAGCAGGACGGGAGTGTGTATAGGAGCTTGGGTGAGCAGGACAGGACTGTGTATAGGAGCTTGGGTGAGCAGGACGGGAGTGTGTATAGGAGCTTGTGTGAGCAGGACAGGAGTGTGTATAGGAGCTTGGGTGAGCAGGACGGGAGTGTGTATAGGAGCTTGGGTGAGCAGGACAGGAGTGTGTATAGGAGCTTGGGTGAGCAGGACGGGAGTGTGTTTGGGTGAGCAGGACGGGAGTGTGTATAGGAGCTTGGGTGAGCAGGACAGGAGTGTGTTTGGGTGAGCAGGACAGGAGTGTGTATAGGAGCTTGGGTGAGCAGGACAGGAGTGTATATGGGAGCGATCAGCACCCCCCTATTCAAAACATCTTGCTGCAGCTATGACAGACAGCCTGTTAGTCTATGGGCCAGTGGGAAAATGTATCCACTTTAGGGCGACAAAGCTTTGATGCTATTCAATTGTTCTCCACAAGCCCCTGATCAAATGAATACATAACCTCTCCAAAATAAAATGATGTTTTCACACATTTACACATCTTGTTGAATACGAGTCCAAAATGTTTGAAGGCTGATTAAAGAACGTTGAAGAGACGTTGGAATGTTCACGTTGGAATGTTCACGTTGGAATGTTCACGTTGGAATGTTCACGTTGGAATGTTCACGTTGGAATGTTCACGTTGGAATGTTCACGTTGGAATGTTCACGTTGGAATGTTCACATGCTCGTTGAAAATGACTGGATCAAACAGCATCGGATCCATCCTATTGGATGGATGTTATGTTAACAACCACGGGATTGGTCCATTTTTTGGGGGGCTGTTGTATCTAATGATTTACCTCGACTGATTCACCATTGAAACCAGAGTGTTTCAAATAGCAGAACAACATGTTTGTTTTTAGGGAAGTTGGTCACAGAAATAAAGATATCTATATCTGGTACCATGTTGTTTTTAGGGAAGTTGGTCACAGAAATAAAGATATCTATATCTGGTACCATGTTGTTTTTTGGGAAGTTGGTCACAGAAATAAAGATATCTATATCTGGTACCATGTTGTTTTTATAGTTGACACGATACTCTGCTGTATATTAACACCCAGCATGCTGACAGGGAAGGTGTGATCTGTAAGATACCACAAACAGACAACTTAAGTAGTACTTGAAAGTATTTTTGTTTTTCACTTCAGTACTTCACACCCTTGTCACGTGGTAACAGAGCACATCCCTATACTGCCCATTCTGTCTCCTTGCACCACAACATGAATACGTGTATAACATATGAACCCCCCCCTCAAGGTAGCCCAACAGACATGTCATTACCAATCCCAATTGTTTCATACCTTAAATAGTGTTGTATCATCAAGTTTATAATATATCTAATTGAGTTAGTATGAGAAGATTGTTCCCTGACAACACAAAACTAGATTTCATTCCCTCGGTCTATGACCCCTAACTAACTAACTAACTAAGGGGTCATAACATATAATGTAGCGATAGCCACATTTAGCTACCTCTGATAAGTGTTATTGATATCGAAATATTACCCACAAATATGGGTGGACCTTACTGAAAATTGTAGTTAGACTTTGCTAGCCCAAAGTAGACAAATGTGTGAAATGTGGCCCTCTGGTAAATGAAGTGGTATTCTGTATACAGGGCACACTGTTCATTAGGGCACACTGTTCATTAGGGCACACAAGTAAAAAACGTTTTGAAACATTTAGCAATGGGAAATGAAAATGAGCACTTCTTATTGGACAATTCCAGTTAGTCCCTCCCGGGTTACAGTTGGTTTTCTTCAGTTTGGTGCCCTAATGAACAGGAGCCAGGAGTGAGATGTATGTACCTGGTGCCAGCAGCAGAGGCTTGATGTAGTCAGGGTGGAAGAGTCGTACCAGGGAGTAGAAGGGGCCCAGAAACCAGGAGCAGGAGTGGCTGTAGGTTCTTACCAACTGATCCACCGCCTGCAGGCCCTCCTCCGTGCTCCGCATCTACACACACACACACACACACACACACACACACACACACACACACACACACACACACACACACACACACACACACACACACACACACACATGTAGGTAGAAACACACACACACACACACACGTAGGTAGAAACACACACGCACACACCACACACACCACACACACACACACACACACCACACACACATGTAGGTAGAAACACACACACACACACACACACACACACACACACACACACACACACACACACACACACAGGTAGAAACACACACACACACCACACACACACGTAGGTAGAAACACACACACACACCACACACACACGTAGGTAGAAACACACACACACACCACACACACACGTAGGTAGAAACACACACACACACCACAAACACACACGTAGGTAGAAACACACACACACACCACACACACACGTAGGTAGAAACACACACACACACCACACACACACGTTTTGTTGGCTGGGGGGAGGTTCCTCCAGCATTGGGACATGTGAAGGTAATGTTTCATGGTGTACTATTGCTGAAACCAAACTTCCATGTGCAATATCCAGTCACGGGTGTCACAAAAACCCACTGCTGAAACAACTGCAGGACTGATACAAAGCTACTCCTTTCTAGCCGCAGGCTGGGGGATAGTGGTGTGGAACGAGTGGCCAATAAACACTTTACAAGGAGATGTTTTGTACTGTAAAGGGCAGGACGACTGGAGCTGTAAAAACAGACTCGTTTTCAGTGTTGATGACTGGAGTTGTAAAAACAGACTCGTTTTCAGTGTTGACGACTGGAGCTGTAAAAACAGACTCGTTTTCAGTGTTGATGACTGGAGTTGTAAAAACAGACTCGTTTTCAGTGTTGATGACTGGAGCTGTAAAAACAGACTCGTTTTCAGTGTTGACGACTGGAGCTGTAAAAACAGACTCGTTTTCAGTGTTGATGACTGGAGTTGTAAAAACAGACTCGTTTTCAGTGTTGACAACTGGAGCTGTAAAAACAGACTCGTTTTCAGTGTTGACGACTGGCGCTGTAAAAACAGACTCGTTTTCAGTGTTGACGACTGGAGCTGTAAAAACAGACTCGATTTCAGTGTTGACAACTGGAGCTGTAAAAACAGACTCGTTTTCAGTGTTGACGACTGGAGCTGTAAAAACAGACTCGATTTCAGTGTTGACAACTGGAGCTGTAAAAACAGACTCGTTTTCAGTGTTGACGACTGGAGCTGTAAAAACAGACTCGTTTTCAGTGTTGACAACTGGAGCTGTAAAAACAGACTCGTTTTCAGTGTTGACGACTGGAGCTGTAAAAACAGACTCGTTTTCAGTGTTGACAACTGGAGCTGTAAAAACAGACTCGTTTTCAGTGTTGACGACTGGAGCTGTAAAAACAGACTCGTTTTCAGTGTTGACGACTGGAGCTGTAAAAACAGACTCGTTTTCAGTGTTGACGACTGGAGCTGTAAAAACAGACTCGTTTTCAGTGTTGACGACTGGAGTTGTAAAAGACAGACTCGTTTTCAGTGTTGACAACTAGAGTTGTAAAAGACAGACTTTAGTTCAGTGTTGACAACTAGAGTTGTAAAAGACAGACTTAGTTTTCAGTGTTGACAACTGGACTTGTAAAAGACAGACCTTTAGTTTTCAGTGTTGACAACTGGACTTGTAAAAGACAGACCTTTAGTTTTCAGTGTTGACAACTGGACTTGTAAAAGACTGACTTTAGTTTTCAGTGTTTGTGGTGCAACACTTACAGTAGCTTACCCTTCTGAACAACAGGAAGAACCTTTTCCTGTAAACAAAGCACTGTTGCCTAACAGTCAGCTTCACTAGCCTAATACAAAAGGGTGGTCACTGAGACTGAAAACATCCACTGAATTCACAACAACAACAAGAACATTTAATTTCCTTGGAGCAACATACATTTAAATTAATATTGGATCAGCTTTATTAATCAAAGTCTATTTTGTTTCATCTCAACATGCAGGTTGTAGTGTAGAGGTTAATGTCCTATCAATTCCATCCATTAATTCAGTCTGTACACACACACACACACACACACACACACACACACACACACACACACGCACACGCACACACGCACGCACGCGCACAGACACACAGACACACAGACACACACATAGACACACACACACACACAGTCTGTTTTCTCACCTCTCCCAGGTGTCCCATCAGCCAGTTTTGTGTGGGGGGTTTACTGAAGCACCGGAGACGTCTGGTGAACTGAGAATGGCTCCACAGCAGACAGACGACACGGAGGGACAGGAGGAGGAGGACAACCAGAGCAGAGAGCTGGAGGAGAACAAATAGGGAGCAGAGAGGAGACAGGAGACGACCCAGACCCAGGAGTCCATCTAGCAGACGATACAGCACGGCATCAATAACAGCCATCCTGCATAGAAACAATACCATCAACCTTACGTCAAATAAAGATATTCTATTCTACTCTATTCTATTCTACTGTTTTCTATTATACTCTATTCTACTGTTTTCTATTCTACTCTATTCTATTCTACTGTTTTCTATTATACTCTATTCTACTGTTTTCTATTCTACTGTTTTCTATTCTACTCTACTGTTTTCTACTCAACTCTATTCTATTCTACTGTTTTCTACTCTACTCTATTCTACTGTTTTCTACTCTACTGTTTTCTACTCTCCTCTATTCTACTGTTTTCTACTCTACTGTTTTCTATTCTACTGTTTTATTCTCTACTCTACTGTTTTCTATTCTACTCTACTCTAGTCTAACCCATCCTGTATGATAGAGAGTAGAGACACAACAAGGGTTGAGAACACATAGAAAAACGTCCCGCTTGGTCAACAGAAACAGCAGCTCTTCAACACAATGCATCTCAACTGATGTAATACTGTGCTCATAGACTGTGAAGTAGGCCTACACAGTGCAAAGAGAATCCAATTCTCGGTGAATAACAATATATCCTGAACCAACTCAGTACTCTCGGTATGATGTCTTTTCTCGCTTCAACACATAAATACAGACACCTACAGTAGTTCTAATTATAACTGGTCGTCTGCTCACACAGATACTTGCCTTTCTTAGAAGATCTGACTGGCTTGCTTTAGTTCCTCTCGTGCATTGAGCCAGTCTCACCCTTTCAACATCTCTTTATCTTAATCTCTTCCACCACACACTGGCTCAACACACAACAGGAACCTACAACAGGAACCTACAACATGCTCTAACCCTATGGGCCCTGGTCAAAAGTAGTGCACGAGAAAGGGAATAGGGTGTCATTTGTCACGCTGGGTTGTCACGCCCTAGTTGGCTTGAGAGGTTTCTTACCACGGTTGGCTCGGAAGGCGCCCATCCCATGTCAGTCCTCAAGATCGTCGCTACGCCTCCACCGGTGTTGTGCCGAAAGTCCCCCCCCCCACCGCCAGAATTCGCCCCTTCACATGGACGGGCACACACTCAATTCTTCATTGTTGCAACTTTCTTGCTAGTTGAGATTTCTGCTCTTCACTCCTTTGTCAGTTCACATTTCACTGATCTCAGTAGCAGAAAGCAGGTTTTATTTGTGTTCTTCATGTCTGCAGTTTTGGGTTTGGCCATTTTGTTTTAAGTTTATTAGTCTATAAATCTCTTTGCCAAAATTCGCAATCTCGCCCATGTCTAATTTGACTAGTAGTTCTGAAATGTTTATTGCTTTCCTACATTTGACTCCGTCTGTTTAATATAACATTTACTTTGATGAATTTCGGTTGCCTATCCTGATGAATGTTGTTCTATAGAAAGCATTTGACTGTGTGCCACAGAAAGTATGACTCTGGTGACACAATTAAGTTAATTATTGGGGCTTTGATAAGGCCCTCTATATTCTTTGTAGCTGTTTACATACCACCACAGTCAGAGGCACTAAGACAGCATTGAATGAGCTGTATTCCGACATAAGCAAACAAGAAAACACTCACCCAGAGGAGGCACTTCTAGTAGCCGGAGACTTTAATGCAGGGAAACTTAAATCAGTTTTACCAAATTTCTATCAGCATGTTAAATGTGCAACCAGAGGGAAAAGAACTCTGGGCCACCTATACTCCACACAGAGATGCACACAAAGCTCTCCCTCGCCCTCCATTTGGCAAATCTGACCATAATTCCTGATTTCTGCTTACAAGTAAACATTAATCCAGGAAGCACCAGTGACTAGATCAATAAAAAAAGTGGTCAGATGAAGCAGATGCTAAGACTGGAATATGTTCTGGGATTCCTCCGATGGCATTGAGGAGTACACCACATCTGTCATTGGCTTCATCAATAAGTGCATCGATGACGTCCTCCCCACAGTGACCTACATACCCCAACCAGAAGCCATGGATTACAGGCAGCATTGGCACTGAGCTAAAGTCTAGAGCTTCCGCTTTCAAAGAGTGGGACTCTAACCTGGAAGCTTCTAAGAAATCCCGCTATGCCCTCCGACGAACCATCAAACAGGCAAAGCGCCAATACAGGAATAAGATCGAGTCATACTATACCGGCTCTGAAGCTCATCGGATGTGGCAGGACTTGCAAACCATTACAGACTACAAAGGGAAGTACAGCCGAGAGCTGCCCAGTGACACGAGCCTACCGGGTGAGCTAAACTACTTCTATGCTCGCTTCGAGACAAATAACATTGAAACATGCATGAGAGCACTAGCTGTACCAGAAGACTGTGATCACGCTCTCCGCAGCCAATGTGAGTAAGACCTTTAGACAGGTCAACATTCACAAGGGCCAGACGGATTACCAGGATGTGTACTGCGAGCATGGGCTGACCAAATAGCAAGTGTCTTCACTGACATTTTCAACCTCTCCCTGTCCGAGTCTGTAATACCAACATGTTTCAAGCAGACCACCGTAGTGCCTGTGCCCAAGAACACTAAGGTAACCTGCCTAAATGACTAACACTCACGTCTGTAGCCATGAAGTTCTTTGAAAGGCTGGTTATGGCCCACATCAACACCGTCATCCCAGAAACCCTAGATCCACTCCAATTTGCATACCGCCCCAACAGATCCACAGATGATGCAATCTCTATTGCACTCCACACTGCCCTTTTCCACATGGACAAAATGAACACCTATGTGAGAATGCTATTCATTGATTACAGCTCAGCGTTCAACGCCATAGTGCCCTCAAAGCTCATCACTAAGCTAAGGACCCTGGGACTAAACACATCCCTCTGCAACTGGATCCAGGACATCCTGACGGGTTGCCCCCACGTAGAAAAGGTAAGTAACAACACATTCGCCACGCTGATCCTCAACACAGGGGCCCCTCAAGGGTGCGTGCTCAGCCCCCTCCTTTACTCCCTGTTCACTCCAACACCATAATTAAAATGGCAGATGACACAACAGTGGTAGGCCTGATCACCGACAACGACGAGACAGCCTATAGGGAGGAGGTCTGAGACCTGGCCGTGTGGTGCCAGGACAACAACCTCTCCCTCAACGTGATCGAGACAAAGGAGATGATTGTGGACTACAGGAGAAGGAGGGCCAAACAGGGCCCCATTCACATCGATGGGGCTGTAGTGGAGCAGGTTGAGAGCTGTTCCTTGGTGTTCCTTGGTGTCCACAACACCAACAAATGATCATGGTCCAAACACACCAAGACAGCCGTGAAAAGGGCACAACAAAGCCTATTCCCCACCAGGAGACTGAAAAGATTTGTCCTGGGTCCTCAGATCCTCAAAAAGTTCTACAGCTGCACCATTGAGAGCATCCTGACTAGAATGGCAACTGCTCAGCCTCCAACCGCAAAGCACTACAGAGGGTAGTCAAAGACTCCAGACACCCCAGTCATAGATCTTCTCTCATCTACCGCATGGCAAGTGGTACTGGAGTGCCAACTCTAGGTCCAAAAGGCTTCTTCACAGCTTCTACCCCCAAGACACAAGACTCCTAAACAGCTAATCAAATGGCTACACAGACTATTTGCATTGCCCCCCCCTTTTTACGCTGATGCTACTCTCTGTTATTATCTATGCATAGTTACTTTAATAACTCTACCTACATGTACATATTGTAACGGCGTTCTTCGTTTGTAGAATGAGAGTCGGACCGAAATGCAGCGTAGTGGTTACTCATGACTTTAATAGAAAAAGTGACACATGAAATAACGATACAAAAATACAAAACAACAAACGGAACGTGAAACCTAATTACAGCCTATCTGGTGAAACTACACAGAGACAGGAACAATCACCCACGAAATACAAAGCGAAACCAGGCTACCTAAATACGGTTCCCAATCAGAGACAACGAGAATCACCTGACTCTGATTGAGAACCGCCTCAGGCAGCCAAGCTCATACAACACCCCTACTCAGCCGCAATCCCAATAATACAAAAACCCCAATACGAAATACAACAACATAAACCCATGTCACACCCTGGCCTGACCAAATAATTAAAGAAAACACAAAATACTAAGACCAAGGCGTGACACATATTACCTCAACTAACCGGTGTCCCCGCACATTGGCCAGGTCGCAGTTGCAAATGAGAACTTGTTCTCAACTAGCCTACCTGGTTAAATAAAGGTGAAATAAAATCTATGTAAAAAAATAAACATTGACTCTGTACCGGTACCCCCTGTATAAAGCCTCGCTACAGTTATTTTACTAGTGATCTTTAATTATTTGTTACTTTTATTTTTCATATTTTAATTAACACTTCTTTTTCTTAACTGCATTGTCTTAAGGATCCGCCCCTTTTTTACATTTTCGCTTAAAATGACATACCCAAATCTAACTGCATGTAGCTGAGGACCTGAAGCAAGAATATGCATATTCTTGCTTGTGGAAAAGTGAAATGAATGTAGGAGAATATAACACATTAGATCTGGTAAAAGAGAATACAAAGAACAAAACATACGTTTAAAAAATAATAACTGTACCGTAATATTTGAAATGCAAGAGAAAGGCCATAATGAATTATAAGGAATACCTAGGATAGGATAAGTAATCCTTCTCACCCCCCTAAAAGATTTAGATGCACTATTGTAAAGTGGCTGTTCCACTGGATGTCATAAGGTGAATGCACCAATTTGTAAGTCGCTCTGGATAAGAGCGTCTGCTAAATGACTTAAATGTAAATTATTCCAGCCCATGCACTATTTAGACTGGCCACTAGATGGCAGCAGTGTATGTGCAAAGTTTTAGACTGATCCAATGAACTATTGCATATCTATTCAAAATGTTGTATCAAGACTGCCCAAATGTGCCTAATTGGTTTATTCATACATTTTCAAGTTCATAACTGTGCACTCTCCTCAAACAACAGCATGGTATTATTTCACTGTAATAACAACTGTAAATTGGACAGTGCAGTTAGATTAACAAGAATATAAACTTTCTGCCCATATCAGATATGTCTCTGTCCTGGGAATTTTTTTGTTTCTTACATCCTCATGCTAATCACATTAGCATACGTTAGCTCCCAAGGACGGGACACCGGTCTTGTAGAGGTTTTAAGGGGTTGTAAGTAAGCATTTCACTATAAGGTCTACACTTGTTGTACTTGGCGCATGTGACAAATCAAATTTGATGTGACCCTAGATCAGCTAGATGCAGGCAAGAGTGTGCAAGGCGGTATTGAACGTGTCACTGACTGTCACTTTGATTACTCAAAATTATCTTTTTTATTTAACCAGGCATATCAGTTAATAGCAAATTGTTATTTACAATGACACCCTACCCCGGCAAACCCAGAAGACGCTGGACAAATTGTGCGCCGCCCTATGGGACAACCAATCACGGCCTTATGTGATACAGCCTGGATTCGAACCAGGGACTGTAGTGATGCTTCTTGCACTGAGATGCAGTGCCTTAGACCACTGCTGCACAACTCATGGAGCCCTCTTGATCTGTGCACCTACTTTGTAAACTTTCATTCATAGGCCAGGTTGTAGCAACCTCATGAGGGAAAATTAGAGTATCATGTAGTAGAAACCTGATGTTACATAGAGCTGGGTGAATGGAACGACAGTAACCTAAACCTATCACTGTTACATAGAGCTGGGTGAATGGAACGACAGTAACCTAAACCTGATGTTACATAGAGCTGGGTGAATGGAACGACAGTAACCTAAACCTGATGTTACATAGAGCTGGGTGAATGGAACGACAGTAACCTAAACCTGATGTTACATAGAGCTGGGTGAATGGAACGACAGTAACCTAAACCTGATGTTACATAGAGCTGGGTGAATGGAACGACAGTAACCTAAACCTGATGTTACATAGAGCTGGGTGAATGGAACGACAGTAACCTAAACCTGATGTTACATAGAGCTGGGTGAATGGAACGACAGTAACCTAAACCTGATGTTACATAGAGCTGGGTGAATGGAACGACAGTAACCTAAACCTGATGTTACATAGAGCTGGGTGAATGGAACGACAGTAACCTAAACCTGATGTTACATAGAGCTGGGTGAATGGAACGACAGTAACCTAAACCTGATGTTACATAGAGCTGGGTGAATGGAACGACAGTAACCTAAACCTGATGTTACATAGAGCTGGGTGAATGGAACGACAGTAACCTAAACCTGATGTTACATAGAGCTGGGTGAATGGAACGACAGTAACCTAAACCTGATGTTACATAGAGCTGGGTGAATGGAACGACAGTAACCTAAACCTGATGTTACATAGAGCTGGGTGAATGACAGTAACCGAAACCTGATGTTACATAGAGCTGGGTGAATGACAGTAACCGAAACCTGATGTTACATAGAGCTGGGTGAATGACAGTAGCCGAAACCTGATGTTACATAGAGCTGGGTGAATGACAGTAGCCGAAACCTGATGTTACATAGAGCTGGGTGAATGACAGTAGCCGAAACCTGATGTTACATAGAGCTGGGTGAATGACAGTAACCGAAACCTGATGTTACATAGAGCTGGGTGAATGGAACGACAGTAACCTAAACCTGTCACTGTTACATAGAGCTGGGTGAATGGAACGACAGTAACCTAAACCTGTCACTGTTACATAGAGCTGGGTGAATGACAGTAACCTAAACCTATCACTGTTACATAGAGCTGGGTGAATGACAGTAACCTAAACCTGTCACTGTTACATAGAGCTGGGTGAATGGAATATGAACGACAGTAACCTAAACCTATCACTGTTACATAGAGCTGGGTGAATGGAATATGAACGACAGTAACCTAAACCTGTCACTGTTACATAGAGCTGGGTGAACGACAGTAACCTAAACCTATCACTGTTACATAGAGCTGGGTGAATGGAATATGAACGACAGTAACCTAAACCTGTCACTGTTACATAGAGCTGGGTGAATGGAATATGAACGACAGTAACCTAAACCTATCACTGTTACATAGAGCTGGGTGAATGGAATATGAACGACAGTAACCTAAACCTGTCACTGTTACATAGAGCTGGGTGAATGGAATATGAACGACAGTAACCTAAACCTATCACTGTTACATAGAGCTGGGTGAATGGAATATGAACGACAGTAACCTAAACCTGTCACTGTTACATAGAGCTGGGTGAATGGAATATGAACGACAGTAACCTAAACCTGTCACTGTTACATAGAGCTGGGTGAATGGAATATGAACGACAGTAACCTAAACCTGTCTCTGTTACATAGAGCTGGGTGAATGGAATATGAACGACAGTAACCTAAACCTGTCACTGTTACATAGAGCTGGGTGAATGGAATATGAACGACAGTAACCTAAACCTGTCACTGTTACATAGAGCTGGGTGAATGGAATATGAACGACAGTAACCTAAACCTGTCTCTGTTACATAGAGCTGGGTGAATGGAATATGAACGACAGTAACCTAAACCTGTCTCTGTTACATAGAGCTGGGTGAATGGAATATGAACGACAGTAACCTAAACCTGTCTCTGTTACATAGAGCTGGGTGAATGGAATATGAACGACAGTAACCTAAACCTGATGTTACATAGAGCTGGGTGAATGGAATATGAACGACAGTAACCTAAACCTGATGTTACATAGAGCTGGGTGAATGGAATATGAACGACAGTAACCTAAACCTATCACTGTTACATAGAGCTGGGTGAATGGAATATGAACGACAGTAACCTAAACCTGTCTCTGTTACATAGAGCTGGGTGAATGGAATATGAACGACAGTAACCTAAACCTGTCTCTGTTACATAGAGCTGGGTGAATGGAATATGAACGACAGTAACCTAAACCTGATGTTACATAGAGCTGGGTGAATGGAATATGAACGACAGTAACCTAAACCTGATGTTACATAGAGCTGGGTGAATGGAATATGAACGACAGTAACCTAAACCTGTCACTGTTACATAGAGCTGGGTGAATGGAACGACAGTAACCTAAACCTGTCACTGTTACATAGAGCTGGGTGAATGGAACGACAGTAACCTAAACCTGTCACTGTTACATAGAGCTGGGTGAATGGAATATGAACGACAGTAACCTAAACCTATGGATGTTACATAGAGCTGGGTGAATGGAATATGAACGACAGTAACCTAAACCTATCACTGTTACATAGAGCTGGGTGAATGGAATATGAACGACAGTAACCTAAACCTATCACTGTTACATAGAGCTGGGTGAATGGAATATGAACGACAGTAACCTAAACCTATCACTGTTACATAGAGCTGGGTGAATGGAATATGAACGACAGTAACCTAAACCTGTCACTGTTACATAGAGCTGGGTGAATGGAATATGAACGACAGTAACCTAAACCTGTCACTGTTACATAGAGCTGGGTGAATGGAATATGAACGACAGTAACCTAAACCTGTCTCTGTTACATAGAGCTGGGTGAATGGAATATGAACGACAGTAACCTAAACCTGTCACTGTTACATAGAGCTGGGTGAATGGAATATGAACGACAGTAACCTAAACCTGTCACTGTTACATAGAGCTGGGTGAATGGAATATGAACGACAGTAACCTAAACCTGTCTCTGTTACATAGAGCTGGGTGAATGGAATATGAACGACAGTAACCTAAACCTGTCTCTGTTACATAGAGCTGGGTGAATGGAATATGAACGACAGTAACCTAAACCTGATGTTACATAGAGCTGGGTGAATGGAATATGAACGACAGTAACCTAAACCTGATGTTACATAGAGCTGGGTGAATGGAATATGAACGACAGTAACCTAAACCTATCACTGTTACATAGAGCTGGGTGAATGGAATATGAACGACAGTAACCTAAACCTGTCTCTGTTACATAGAGCTGGGTGAATGGAATATGAACGACAGTAACCTAAACCTGTCTCTGTTACATAGAGCTGGGTGAATGGAATATGAACGACAGTAACCTAAACCTGATGTTACATAGAGCTGGGTGAATGGAATATGAACGACAGTAACCTAAACCTATCACTGTTACATAGAGCTGGGTGAATGGAATATGAACGACAGTAACCTAAACCTATGGATGTTACATAGAGCTGGGTGAATGGAATATGAACGACAGTAACCTAAACCTATGGATGTTACATAGAGCTGGGTGAATGGAATATGAACGACAGTAACCTAAACCTGTCACTGTTACATAGAGCTGGGTGAATGGAATATGAACGACAGTAACCTAAACCTATCACTGTTACATAGAGCTGGGTGAATGGAATATGAACGACAGTAACCTAAACCTGTCACTGTTACATAGAGCTGGGTGAATGGAATATGAACGACAGTAACCTAAACCTATGGATGTTACATAGAGCTGGGTGAATGGAATATGAACGACAGTAACCTAAACCTGTCACTGTTACATAGAGCTGGGTGAATGGAACGACAGTAACCTAAACCTATGGATGTTACATAGAGCTGGGTGAATGGAATATGAACGACAGTAACCTAAACCTATCACTGTTACATAGAGCTGGGTGAATGGAATATGAACGACAGTAGCCTAAACCTGTCACTGTTACATAGAGCTGGGTGAATGGAATATGAACGACAGTAACCTAAACCTGTCACTGTTACATAGAGCTGGGTGAACGACAGTAACCTAAACCTATGGATGTTACATAGAGCTGGGTGAATGGAATATGAACGACAGTAACCTAAACCTATCACTGTTACATAGAGCTGGGTGAATGGAACGACAGTAACCTAAACCTGTCACTGTTACATAGAGCTGGGTGAATGGAACGACAGTAACCTAAACCTGTCACTGTTACATAGAGCTGGGTGAATGGAACGACAGTAACCTAAACCTGTCACTGTTACATAGAGCTGGGTGAATGGAATATGAACGACAGTAACCTAAACCTATCACTGTTACATAGAGCTGGGTGAATGGAATATGAACGACAGTAACCTAAACCTGTCACTGTTACATAGAGCTGGGTGAATGGAATATGAACGACAGTAACCTAAACCTATCACTGTTACATAGAGCTGGGTGAATGGAATATGAACGACAGTAACCTAAACCTGTCACTGTTACATAGAGCTGGGTGAATGGAATATGAACGACAGTAACCTAAACCTGTCTCTGTTACATAGAGCTGGGTGAATGGAATATGAACGACAGTAACCTAAACCTGTCACTGTTACATAGAGCTGGGTGAATGGAATATGAACGACAGTAACCTAAACCTGTCACTGTTACATAGAGCTGGGTGAATGGAATATGAACGACAGTAACCTAAACCTGTCACTGTTACATAGAGCTGGGTGAATGGAATATGAACGACAGTAACCTAAACCTATCACTGTTACATAGAGCTGGGTGAATGGAATATGAATGACAGTAACCTAAACCTGTCACTGTTACATAGAGCTGGGTGAATGGAATATGAACGACAGTAACCTAAACCTGTCACTGTTACATAGAGCTGGGTGAATGGAATATGAACGACAGTAACCTAAACCTGTCACTGTTACATAGAGCTGGGTGAATGGAATATGAACGACAGTAACCTAAACCTGTCACTGTTACATAGAGCTGGGTGAATGGAATATGAATGACAGTAACCTAAACCTGTCACTGTTACATAGAGCTGGGTGAATGGAATATGAACGACAGTAACCTAAACCTGTCACTGTTACATAGAGCTGGGTGAATGGAATATGAACGACAGTAACCTAAACCTATCACTGTTACATAGAGCTGGGTGAATGGAATATGAATGACAGTAACCTAAACCTGTCACTGTTACATAGAGCTGGGTGAATGGAATATGAACGACAGTAACCTAAACCTGTCACTGTTACATAGAGCTGGGTGAATGGAATATGAACGACAGTAACCTAAACCTATCACTGTTACATAGAGCTGGGTGAATGGAATATGAACGACAGTAACCTAAACCTATCACTGTTACATAGAGCTGGGTGAATGGAACGACAGTAACCTAAACCTGTCACTGTTACATAGAGCTGGGTGAATGGAATATGAACGACAGTAGCCGAAACCTGATGTTACATAGAGCTGGGTGAATGGAATATGAACGACAGTAGCCGAAACCTGATGTTACATAGAGCTGGGTGAATGGAATATGAACGACAGTAACCTAAACCTATCACTGTTACATAGAGCTGGGTGAATGGAATATGAACGACAGTAGCCGAAACCTGATGTTACATAGAGCTGGGTGAATGGAATATGAACGACAGTAGCCGAAACCTGATGTTACATAGAGCTGGGTGAATGGAATATGAACGACAGTAACCTAAACCTATCACTGTTACATAGAGCTGGGTGAATGGAATATGAACGACAGTAGCCGAAACCTGATGTTACATAGAGCTGGGTGAATGGAATATGAACGACAGTAACCTAAACCTGTCACTGTTACATAGAGCTGGGTGAATGGAATATGAACGACAGTAACCTAAACCTATCACTGTTACATAGAGCTGGGTGAATGGAATATGAACGACAGTAACCTAAACCTGTCACTGTTACATAGAGCTGGGTGAATGGAATATGAACGACAGTAACCTAAACCTGTCACTGTTACATAGAGCTGGGTGAATGGAATATGAACGACAGTAACCTAAACCTGTCACTGTTACATAGAGCTGGGTGAATGGAATATGAACGACAGTAACCTAAACCTATCACTGTTACATAGAGCTGGGTGAATGGAATATGAACGACAGTAACCTAAACCTGTCACTGTTACATAGAGCTGGGTGAATGGAATATGAACGACAGTAACCTAAACCTGTCACTGTTACATAGAGCTGGGTGAATGGAATATGAACGACAGTAACCTAAACCTGTCACTGTTACATAGAGCTGGGTGAATGGAATATGAACGACAGTAACCTAAACCTATCACTGTTACATAGAGCTGGGTGAATGGAATATGAACGACAGTAACCTAAACCTGTCACTGTTACATAGAGCTGGGTGAATGACAGTAACCTAAACCTGTCACTGTTACATAGAGCTGGGTGAATGGAATATGAACGACAGTAACCTAAACCTGTCACTGTTACATAGAGCTGGGTGAATGGAATATGAACGACAGTAACCTAAACCTGTCACTGTTACATAGAGCTGGGTGAATGGAATATGAACGACAGTAACCTAAACCTGTCACTGTTACATAGAGCTGGGTGAATGGAATATGAACGACAGTAACCTAAACCTATCACTGTTACATAGAGCTGGGTGAATGGAATATGAACGACAGTAACCTAAACCTATGGATGTTACATAGAGCTGGGTGAATGGAATATGAACGACAGTAACCTAAACCTGTCACTGTTACATAGAGCTGGGTGAATGGAATATGAACGACAGTAACCTAAACCTATGGATGTTACATAGAGCTGGGTGAATGGAATATGAACGACAGTAACCTAAACCTATGGATGTTACATAGAGCTGGGTGAATGGAATATGAACGACAGTAACCTAAACCTATGGATGTTACATAGAGCTGGGTGAATGGAATATGAACGACAGTAACCTAAACCTATGGATGTTACATAGAGCTGGGTGAATGGAATATGAACGACAGTAACCTAAACCTGTCACTGTTACATAGAGCTGGGTGAATGGAATATGAACGACAGTAACCTAAACCTATCACTGTTACATAGAGCTGGGTGAATGGAATATGAACGACAGTAACCTAAACCTATCACTGTTACATAGAGCTGGGTGAATGGAATATGAATGACAGTAACCTAAACCTATGGATGTTACATAGAGCTGGGTGAATGGAATATGAACGACAGTAACCTAAACCTATGGATGTTACATAGAGCTGGGTGAATGGAATATGAATGACAGTAACCTAAACCTATGGATGTTACATAGAGCTGGGTGAATGGAATATGAACGACAGTAACCTAAACCTATGGATGTTACATAGAGCTGGGTGAATGGAATATGAACGACAGTAACCTAAACCTATCACTGTTACATAGAGCTGGGTGAATGGAATATGAACGACAGTAACCTAAACCTATGGATGTTACATAGAGCTGGGTGAATGGAATATGAACGACAGTAACCTAAACCTATGGATGTTACATAGAGCTGGGTGAATGGAATATGAACGACAGTAACCTAAACCTATGGATGTTACATAGAGCTGGGTGAATGGAATATGAACGACAGTAACCTAAACCTATGGATGTTACATAGAGCTGGGTGAATGGAATATGAACGACAGTAACCTAAACCTATCACTGTTACATAGAGCTGGGTGAATGGAATATGAACGACAGTAACCTAAACCTGTCACTGTTACATAGAGCTGGGTGAATGGAATATGAACGACAGTAACCTAAACCTATCACTGTTACATAGAGCTGGGTGAATGGAATATGAACGACAGTAACCTAAACCTGTCACTGTTACATAGAGCTGGGTGAATGGAATATGAACGACAGTAACCTAAACCTATCACTGTTACATAGAGCTGGGTGAATGGAATATGAACGACAGTAACCTAAACCTGTCACTGTTACATAGAGCTGGGTGAATGGAATATGAACGACAGTAACCTAAACCTGTCACTGTTACATAGAGCTGGGTGAATGGAATATGAACGACAGTAGCCGAAACCTGATGTTACATAGAGCTGGGTGAATGGAATATGAACGACAGTAACCTAAACCTGTCACTGTTACATAGAGCTGGGTGAATGGAATATGAACGACAGTAACCTAAACCTGTCACTGTTACATAGAGCTGGGTGAATGGAATATGAACGACAGTAACCTAAACCTATCACTGTTACATAGAGCTGGGTGAATGGAATATGAACGACAGTAACCTAAACCTATCACTGTTACATAGAGCTGGGTGAATGGAATATGAACGACAGTAACCTAAACCTATCACTGTTACATAGAGCTGGGTGAATGGAATATGAACGACAGTAACCTAAACCTATCACTGTTACATAGAGCTGGGTGAATGGAATATGAACGACAGTAACCTAAACCTGTCACTGTTACATAGAGCTGGGTGAATGGAATATGAACGACAGTAACCTAAACCTGATGTTACATAGAGCTGGGTGAATGGAATATGAACGACAGTAACCTAAACCTATCACTGTTACATAGAGCTGGGTGAATGGAATATGAACGACAGTAACCTAAACCTATCATGTTACATAGAGCTGGGTGAATGGAATATGAACGACAGTAGCCGAAACCTGATGTTACATAGAGCTGGGTGAATGGAATATGAACGACAGTAACCTAAACCTGTCACTGTTACATAGAGCTGGGTGAATGGAATATGAACGACAGTAACCTAAACCTATCACTGTTACATAGAGCTGGGTGAATGGAATATGAACGACAGTAACCGAAACCTGATGTTACATAGAGCTGGGTGAATGGAATATGAACGACAGTAACCGAAACCTGATGTTACATAGAGCTGGGTGAATGGAATATGAACGACAGTAACCTAAACCTGTCACTGTTACATAGAGCTGGGTGAATGGAATATGAACGACAGTAACCTAAACCTATCACTGTTACATAGAGCTGGGTGAATGGAATATGAACGACAGTAACCTAAACCTGTCACTGTTACATAGAGCTGGGTGAATGGAATATGAACGACAGTAACCTAAACCTGTCACTGTTACATAGAGCTGGGTGAATGGAATATGAACGACAGTAACCTAAACCTGTCACTGTTACATAGAGCTGGGTGAATGGAATATGAACGACGTAACCTAAACCTATCACTGTTACATAGAGCTGGGTGAATGGAATATGAACGACAGTAACCTAAACCTGTCACTGTTACATAGAGCTGGGTGAATGGAATATGAACGACAGTAACCTAAACCTGTCACTGTTACATAGAGCTGGGTGAATGGAATATGAACGACAGTAACCTAAACCTATCACTGTTACATAGAGCTGGGTGAATGGAATATGAACGACAGTAACCTAAACCTATCACTGTTACATAGAGCTGGGTGAATGGAATATGAACGACAGTAACCTAAACCTGTCACTGTTACATAGAGCTGGGAATGAATGAACAGTAACCTAAACCTATCACTGTTACATAGAGCTGGGTGAATGGAATATGAACGACAGTAACCTAAACCTGTCACTGTTACATAGAGCTGGGTGAATGGAATATGAACGACAGTAACCTAAACCTATCACTGTTACATAGAGCTGGGTGAATGGAATATGAACAGTAACCTAAACCTGTCACTGTTACATAGAGCTGGGTGAATGGAATATGAACGACAGTAACCTAAACCTGTCACTGTTACATAGAGCTGGGTGAATGGAATATGAACGACAGTAACCTAAACCTATCACTGTTACATAGAGCTGGGTGAATGGAATATGAACGACAGTAACCTAAACCTATGGATGTTACATAGAGCTGGGTGAATGGAATATGAACGACAGTAACCTAAACCTGTCACTGTTACATAGAGCTGGGTGAATGGAATATGAACGACAGTAACCTAAACCTATGGATGTTACATAGAGCTGGGTGAATGGAATATGAACGACAGTAACCTAAACCTATGGATGTTACATAGAGCTGGGTGAATGGAATATGAACGACAGTAACCTAAACCTATCATGTTACATAGAGCTGGGTGAATGGAATATGAACGACAGTAACCTAAACCTATGGATGTTACATAGAGCTGGGTGAATGGAATATGAACGACAGTAACCTAAACCTGTCACTGTTACATAGAGCTGGGTGAATGGAATATGAACGACAGTAACCTAAACCTATCACTGTTACATAGAGCTGGGTGAATGGAATATGAACGACAGTAACCTAAACCTATCACTGTTACATAGAGCTGGGTGAATGGAATATGAATGACAGTAACCTAAACCTATGGATGTTACATAGAGCTGGGTGAATGGAATATGAACGACAGTAACCTAAACCTATGGATGTTACATAGAGCTGGGTGAATGGAATATGAATGACAGTAACCTAAACCTATGGATGTTACATAGAGCTGGGTGAATGGAATATGAACGACAGTAACCTAAACCTATCACTGTTACATAGAGCTGGGTGAATGGAATATGAACGACAGTAACCTAAACCTGTCACTGTTACATAGAGCTGGGTGAATGGAATATGAACGACAGTAACCTAAACCTGTCACTGTTACATAGAGCTGGGTGAATGGAATATGAACGACAGTAACCTAAACCTATCACTGTTACATAGAGCTGGGTGAATGGAATATGAACGACAGTAACCTAAACCTGTCACTGTTACATAGAGCTGGGTGAATGGAATATGAACGACAGTAACCTAAACCTGTCACTGTTACATAGAGCTGGGTGAATGGAATATGAACGACAGTAACCTAAACCTGTCACTGTTACATAGAGCTGGGTGAATGGAATATGAACGACAGTAACCTAAACCTATGGATGTTACATAGAGCTGGGTGAATGGAATATGAACGACAGTAACCTAAACCTGTCACTGTTACATAGAGCTGGGTGAATGGAATATGAACGACAGTAACCTAAACCTGTCACTGTTACATAGAGCTGGGTGAATGGAATATGAACGACAGTAACCTAAACCTATCACTGTTACATAGAGCTGGGTGAATGGAATATGAACGACAGTAACCTAAACCTGTCACTGTTACATAGAGCTGGGTGAATGGAATATGAACGACAGTAACCTAAACCTGTCACTGTTACATAGAGCTGGGTGAATGGAATATGAACGACAGTAACCTAAACCTGTCACTGTTACATAGAGCTGGGTGAATGGAATATGAACGACAGTAACCTAAACCTATCACTGTTACATAGAGCTGGGTGAATGGAATATGAATGACAGTAACCTAAACCTGTCACTGTTACATAGAGCTGGGTGAATGGAATATGAACGACAGTAACCTAAACCTGTCACTGTTACATAGAGCTGGGTGAATGGAATATGAACGACAGTAACCTAAACCTGTCACTGTTACATAGAGCTGGGTGAATGGAATATGAACGACAGTAACCTAAACCTGTCACTGTTACATAGAGCTGGGTGAATGGAATATGAACGACAGTAACCTAAACCTATCACTGTTACATAGAGCTGGGTGAATGGAATATGAATGACAGTAACCTAAACCTGTCACTGTTACATAGAGCTGGGTGAATGGAATATGAACGACAGTAACCTAAACCTGTCACTGTTACATAGAGCTGGGTGAATGGAATATGAACGACAGTAACCTAAACCTGTCACTGTTACATAGAGCTGGGTGAATGGAATATGAATGACAGTAACCTAAACCTATGGATGTTACATAGAGCTGGGTGAATGGAATATGAACGACAGTAACCTAAACCTATCACTGTTACATAGAGCTGGGTGAATGGAATATGAATGACAGTAACCTAAACCTGTCACTGTTACATAGAGCTGGGTGAATGGAATATGAACGACAGTAACCTAAACCTATCACTGTTACATAGAGCTGGGTGAATGGAATATGAATGACAGTAACCTAAACCTGTCACTGTTACATAGAGCTGGGTGAATGGAATATGAACGACAGTAACCTAAACCTGTCACTGTTACATAGAGCTGGGTGAATGGAATATGAATGACAGTAACCTAAACCTATGGATGTTACATAGAGCTGGGTGAATGGAATATGAATGACAGTAACCTAAACCTATCACTGTTACATAGAGCTGGGTGAATGGAATATGAACGACAGTAACCTAAACCTATGGATGTTACATAGAGCTGGGTGAATGGAATATGAACGACAGTAACCTAAACCTATGGATGTTACATAGAGCTGGGTGAATGGAATATGAACGACAGTAACCTAAACCTATGGATGTTACATAGAGCTGGGTGAATGGAATATGAACGACAGTAACCTAAACCTATGGATGTTACATAGAGCTGGGTGAATGGAATATGAACGACAGTAACCTAAACCTATGGATGTTACATAGAGCTGGGTGAATGGAATATGAACGACAGTAACCTAAACCTATGGATGTTACATAGAGCTGGGTGAATGGAATATGAACGACAGTAACCTAAACCTGTCACTGTTACATAGAGCTGGGTGAATGGAATATGAACGACAGTAACCTAAACCTATGGATGTTACATAGAGCTGGGTGAATGGAATATGAATGACAGTAACCTAAACCTGTCACTGTTACATAGAGCTGGGTGAATGGAATATGAACGACAGTAACCTAAACCTATGGATGTTACATAGAGCTGGGTGAATGGAATATGAACGACAGTAACCTAAACCTATCACTGTTACATAGAGCTGGGTGAATGGAATATGAACGACAGTAACCTAAACCTATGGATGTTACATAGAGCTGGGTGAATGGAATATGAATGACAGTAACCTAAACCTGTCACTGTTACATAGAGCTGGGTGAATGGAATATGAACGACAGTAACCTAAACCTGTCACTGTTACATAGAGCTGGGTGAATGGAATATGAACGACAGTAACCTAAACCTGTCACTGTTACATAGAGCTGGGTGAATGACAGTAACCTAAACCTATGGATGTTACATAGAGCTGGGTGAATGGAATATGAACGACAGTAACCTAAACCTGTCACTGTTACATAGAGCTGGGTGAATGGAATATGAACGACAGTAACCTAAACCTATGGATGTTACATAGAGCTGGGTGAATGGAATATGAACGACAGTAACCTAAACCTGTCACTGTTACATAGAGCTGGGTGAATGGAATATGAACGACAGTAACCTAAACCTATGGATGTTACATAGAGCTGGGTGAATGGAATATGAACGACAGTAACCTAAACCTGTCACTGTTACATAGAGCTGGGTGAATGGAACGACAGTAACCTAAACCTATGGATGTTACATAGAGCTGGGTGAATGGAATATGAACGACAGTAACCTAAACCTATCACTGTTACATAGAGCTGGGTGAATGGAACGACAGTAACCTAAACCTATGGATGTTACATAGAGCTGGGTGAATGGAATATGAACGACAGTAACCTAAACCTATCACTGTTACATAGAGCTGGGTGAATGGAATATGAACGACAGTAACCTAAACCTATCACTGTTACATAGAGCTGGGTGAATGGAATATGAACGACAGTAACCTAAACCTGTCACTGTTACATAGAGCTGGGTGAACGACAGTAACCTAAACCTATGGATGTTACATAGAGCTGGGTGAATGGAATATGAACGACAGTAACCTAAACCTATCACTGTTACATAGAGCTGGGTGAATGGAATATGAACGACAGTAACCTAAACCTATCACTGTTACATAGAGCTGGGTGAATGGAATATGAACGACAGTAACCTAAACCTGTCACTGTTACATAGAGCTGGGTGAACGACAGTAACCTAAACCTATGGATGTTACATAGAGCTGGGTGAATGGAATATGAACGACAGTAACCTAAACCTATCACTGTTACATAGAGCTGGGTGAATGGAATATGAACGACAGTAACCTAAACCTATGGATGTTACATAGAGCTGGGTGAATGGAATATGAACGACAGTAACCTAAACCTATCACTGTTACATAGAGCTGGGTGAATGGAATATGAACGACAGTAACCTAAACCTGTCACTGTTACATAGAGCTGGGTGAATGAAATATGAACGACAGTAACCTAAACCTATCACTGTTACATAGAGCTGGGTGAATGAAATATGAACGACAGTAACCTAAACCTATCACTGTTACATAGAGCTGGGTGAATGGAATAAACCTATCACTGTTACATAGAGCTGAAATATGACAGTAACCTAAACCTATCACTGTTACATAGAGCTGGGTGAATGGAATATGAACGACAGTAACCTAAACCTATCACTGTTACATAGAGCTGGGTGAATGAAATATGAACGACAGTAACCTAAACCTATCACTGTTACATAGAGCTGGGTGAATGGAATATGAACGACAGTAACCTAAACCTATCACTGTTACATAGAGCTGGGTGAATGGAATATGAACGACAGTAACCTAAACCTATCACTGTTACATAGAGCTGGGTGAACGACAGTAACCTAAACCTATCACTGTTACATAGAGCTGGGTGAACGACAGTAACCTAAACCTATCACTGTTACATAGAGCTGGGTGAATGACAGTAACCTAAACCTATCACTGTTACATAGAGCTGGGTGAATGACAGTAACCTAAACCTATCACTGTTACATAGAGCTGGGTGAATGACAGTAACCTAAACCTATCACTGTTACATAGAGCTGGGTGAATGACAGTAACCTAAACCTATCACTGTTACATAGAGCTGGGTGAATGACAGTAACCTAAACCTATCACTGTTACATAGAGCTGGGTGAATGACAGTAACCTAAACCTATCACTGTTACATAGAGCTGGGTGAATGACAGTAACCTAAACCTATCACTGTTACATAGAGCTGGGTGAATGACAGTAACCTAAACCTATCACTGTTACATAGATCTGGGTGAATGGAATATGAATGAATGACAGTCATCCAATTCGCTGTAAGGCCTCTCTAAAAAATGACATCATCCTTCCTCATGTTCACGACCATCGCTGATGAACAGTGTTCTTCGATCAAATACATTTAGAATAATTATAATCTTCAATTAAGATTTCTAAATATTAATCTAGCCTAATTGTTTCGTTTTTAGTGTGTAATGTGTTCTTCAATCAAATACATTTTGAATAATTAATCTTCAATTAAGATTTCTAAATATTAATCTAGATAATTGTTTAGTTTTTCATGAGTTCGTGGGCACTAATCAGACAATTTTATTGTCCTCGTGAAAGGTCAATTAATCCATCTGAATGTGCAAAAGCCTGTTGTGTATTACTGTGTTTATAATGCGTATTACCATAATTTCACCACTAGAGGGCTGGAGGGAAACACTAATCATTATGGAACTTTTGCATTTCTGACAAAAATCGGATATTCAAATTTTCTAATGATAAATCGGTATCCCAATTGTCAGTGTTTATCCATTGATGTGCATCTGGGTTTTAGTTAACCCAGAACTAAAATCTTGTGTAATTGAGTCAGAGGCACGATTACCATTTATAAATGTTTACATTTTCTGTCCACACCAGGTTATTGCATGCATAATCTGTGACAAAATTCGAATGCAGTTGTCTCTGGAGAACTTGTTCTAAGAATTTCCGCTCAATCTCCCAAAATGTTTTCGCTCAATTAGTTACCACGGTTACGCATATATTCCTCCCATTTGTTGCTTTTCAAAACATTCCAATTTGGGCGTGTCCATATAGGTCAATTTCCCCAGAGTGTAAAATGTTATACCTATAACTATAATTTATGATGTAATGGATTATCAATCCTTGCATCCATAGCTCTGTTCAGGAATTTGAAAGTGATTACATTTCTCCAGCCTCAACCCTCAGCTCTTAACCAAAACAAGTGTTGTGGTTTGAATCCCAGATTGCTCCTTTAGTTAAAGTACAGTATTTTTATGGTATGAAAAAAGCTGTTTTCTGAGAAATAATTCCACAGTCACAAAGGAAGTGTATGTAGGCCGACATGTTTTTAATCAATGCTCAACATTTCACCATGAAAATCATATTTTATGAAACACAGGAAAATGACAAGACTTTGGTCTTGTTTATTCAGATTCTTTTCCCTGTAAGAAGAAAGAAATAACAGAATGGATCAGTATTAATAATGAACATGATAAATATATCAACACTTGGAAATAACAGAATGCATCAAGTATTTAAGACTCTGTACTCAGCTTGATTTTTGATTAACCTTTTATAACGAAAAAAGTATTTTACCCTGTCCTGAAAATGTTATCTCAGAGATCTTAAATAGATTTGAGTGATTGTTAAACATCAGTATTGACCTCTGTGAAGAATGAATCATAGGTGGTGTTGATGTGGTCATGTTTGAACATGAGTCAGGTGTAAGTTTAGCAGCAGTTCTGTACCTTTCCAGAGTCACGGGTCTTGGCTCTGAGCTTGTTGACCTGAGTCTCAGCGATGTCAGCACGCTCCTCAGCCTCTTCCAGCTCATTCTGAACCTTCCGGAACTTAGACATGTGCTGGTTGGATGCTTCCTCCTGGGTGAGGAAAAGAGAGGAGAGCAAAACATCAGTATTGAAAGTTTGGAGCTTCAGGTACCAAATTAATATATATTTTTAAAATGTATTTTAATGTTTTTTTTTATTGACAGATGTAGGATAGCATTGTACAGTATATATAGGGAGATAGATGATACAGAAGAGAAAGTGAGTGGTGGAACAGAGGATCAATCTGCTGCTTCCAGGGCCATGTGATCCAGGAGAGTCAGCACCACCTCTCTACTTTAAAATGTTACACATAGGAAGAAGAGTCACATACATTTCTTCAGAAATGACTTGCACTATCAACTGAGTCAATGTTGACGTTGTGCAGCAACAACACTTCAACTAATCTCACTAAATGTTTTGTAATGTCTCCTTGGGACTGTAAGCTTTCAGAGGATTTGACTAAGTCTGTGACTCACCGCTTCCTCAGCCTGCCTCTTGTAGGCCTTCACTTTCATCTGCAGCTTATCTACCAGGTCCTGAAGTCTGCCAACGTTCTTCTTATCCTCCTCAGTCTGTGGGAGAAGTTACAAGAATCAATAGTCTATAGTTTAACACACAAACCAGTGTGCTTTAGTGTGTGAAGCATGTGCTTTATTTTACCTGGTAAGTGAGCTCCTTGACTCTGCGCTCATATTTGCGGACTCCCTTGACTGCGTCTACACCTCTTCTCTGCTCGGCCTCCACCTCAGTCTCGAGCTCACGCACCTTTGTGGAAGAAATAAAGGTCGGCATTTATGTGAGGTGGTGAAGTCAGACGTAACAAATCTTTGTAAAACAGGAATGTTCTTCAGCTAGTCGAGGAGGCACAAGTGTTCCTATGTACTTTTACGATTTTAATTAAATATAATATAATAAATAAAAAATAATATAATAATAAAAAAACAACTCATTTTCATGTTGTAGGTGGGTTATTGAGAGAACTCATCATTACACAATAGCCCTGTGTATAACAGAACTGATTTGGCATGGCGAAAACCTGAGAAAAATCCATTCAGGAAGTCTTTTTTTTGTTGGTTTTGTAGTTTTCTATTCAATTGTTACAGTATCCATTGACTTAGGACTCCATTTGCAGTTCCTATTCCTTCCACTAGATGTCAACAGTCTTTAGAAATGGTTTCAGGCTTGTATTCTTATAATTGAGGGAGTAAGACCAGTCTGAATGAGTGGACCCTTATGTGTCACAGAGCTTTTTCATGCGCAATCCCAAGAGAGTACATTTCTTGTTTACCTTTTATATTGACAATGTTATTGTCCGGTTGAAATATTATAGATCATTTCGGCTAAAAACAACCTGAGTATTGAATATAAACATCGTTTGACATGTTTCTATGAACTTTACGGATACAATTTGGATTTTTTTGTCTGCCTGTTTTGACTGCGTTTGAGCTTGTGGATTAGTGGAAAAAAACATGCAAACAAAACGGATGTTTTTGGATAAAAAGAGACTTTATCGAACAAAAGGAACATTGATTGAGTAAATTAATGTATTCTGAGTGCCACCATATGAAGATCTTCAAAGGTAAGGGATTAATTTTATCTCTATTTCTGAGTTTTGTAACGCTTCTGCTTGGCTGGTTACTGTTTGTAATAATTTGTCAACTGGGCTATGTTCTCAAATAATTGTAAGGTATGCTTTCACCGTAAAGCATTTTTTAAATCTGACACCGTGGTTGGATTTATAAGAAGTTCATCTTTAAACCTATGTAAAATATGTTTTGTTTTCTGAATTTTTATAATGAGTATTTCTGTATTTGAATTTGGCGCTCTGCAATCTCACTGGATGTTGGCTAGATGGGACGCTAGCTTCCCACATACCCTAAAGAGGTTAAATCATTCAACAACTTTTATTAATGCAATTGCAGACAGAAGTTGACAACAGGAACATAGCATGCATGCATGTTTCCGAGTAAGTTCTGCAAAATACTCAAGGGTATTTTATAAAACCTGAACTCCAGCCTTAGTGATGTCACTGCCTATGTCATTACCTTCTACTCATGAGACCAAGCCAATGCATCCACAGCTACACAAACAAATAGTTTCAGTGTTATCTAAAAGCTTAGCAGTAAATGCCCACACCCCAATTTGATTTATAATGGAATGTTTGACTAGTCTCTTGACTTTTACACTCCCTGGGGAGTTCTGTGTCTCTGCATCTCTTTTATATTTTAGGCTCTTCTCACTGAACTCACACATTTCTCAGACAGTTTCTTTATAAGAGGCAGAGATTGGAAATGTACTATGGAACAATATTAAACCTCATAATGTATATTGTTAATCTGTAGTCTAGGGCCCTATAAATGTAAGGAGGGAGAGGGTATTATAAACCTCCCCTCTTTAATTAGTACAACATAAGCATAATCAATTATTAGAATACATCAAACATTTGGTACAGCCCCTATCATAACCCCTAGGTGAACCCCTGACATGCTCATACCTTACTGCTGAAAGACTTTAGCTTTAAAGAGTTAATTACTCAACATTGTAATAATAAAGCGTTTAAATGTATTTAAACACAGTAATCTTCAGAGGGCACTTATTAAACATGTTTTTTCCTACAAAATACCCAGAATGCCATATTCAAATCTTACCAAAAGTAGATTTCTTTGTGTGAGAATGTTCCACAAATGTTCCTCAAGTGAGGCATTTTCCCCCAACATACCTTATTTTTATATGATCAAATACATTTCCAGAAATCTGTTTTTCAATCCACCCTGCTGTTAACTCACCCTGGACTCCAGTTTCTGGAGCTGCTTCTTGCCTCCCTTCATGGCCAGATTCTCAGCCTCATCCAGACGGTGCTGCAGGTCCTTGACTGTGACCTCCAGGTTCTTCTTCATCCTCTCCAGGTGAGAGCTGGTGTCCTGCTCCTTCTTCAGCTCCTCGGCCATCATGGCCGCCTGGAATGGTAGTTAGTTTAATTTCTGCACCAATCATAAAGCTCCTTTGGGATTTTTGGTGTGGTTAAACCAGCACAGCGACTGCTGGCCCTTGGGGACAAATCAAGTTGATGTAATTCAAGGACTCACGTCAGTGATGGCCTTCTTGGCCTTCTCCTCTGCATTCCTGGCCTCCTGGACGATGTCGTCCACCTCTCCCTGCACCTGAACCAGGTCAGTCTCCAGCTTCTTCTTGGTGTTCGCAAGGCTGGTGTTCTGAATGAGGAAACAAGGCGATTTGTTTGACTCTCAAAAGATCTTACACAAGGCTGAAATTATGAAAATCTAAAAGCAAGCACTGTTGAATTATATATGTGCGTGAACAGTTTGCTTGGTTGAGTTTCATTAGAAATGGCTTTTGACCCGTACCTGGGAGTGCAGCAGTCCAACACGCTCGCTGGCGTCCACCAGCTCAGTCTCAGCCACTTTGCGGCCTCTCTCTGTCTGCTCCAGAGCAACTCTCAGCTCCTCGATTTCAGCCACCATCAGACCGTTTCTGCGCTCCACCATGGCTGCCTGCTCCTTCATATCTTCTGCGGCTCGGACGGCATCATCAAGGTGCAATTGGGCATCCTGGGGTTCACAATGAATTAGGAATTGTGGAAGTCGGGCAATATAATCGGTGAGAGAAATGTTAATGGGTAAAAATGTCCATAATATCCCTACCTTTCTACACTCCTAGAATTAGTGGTGATTAGAGGAACCCTGGAGATTCTCAAGGAACCCCTAGAGTTCCTCAAGGAACCATTGCTAGTCAATGGTTCATATTTTCACATTTGGTTAGTTGAGGGGTTCTTGGGTAAACCGTTAATTGTTAAATGTAGCAAGGGTTCATGGAGGATCCCTGGAGTGGAGGCATGGCTTGGTAGGGGCATGGCTTTAAGATAGATATTCTTTGGGCCGACCGTTAGAGTAAATTTAATTCCTGTTCATCTGTTCTGTTGTATTGTCATCACATGTTCAGTTTTGTTGCTTCAATGAGGCCAGTGGAGGTGTATGAATTCTTCATAAGCAAATACCAAAGTTGGAATATTTACAACATTCTTATTGTATGTAATCAGCAATTAAAAATTATTATATTAGAAAACTCAATATGCAAAAATATTGAAGGAACATTTCAATTTGCAGTATACTAACTTAACATGATGAACATGTTTAACATTTATGCTAATGCTTGACAAAAAATAACCCTCCAATAAGCAGAGGTGTGGACTCGAGTCACATGTCTTGGATTCGAGTCACAAATATGATGACTTGCAACTCAACTTTGACTTTAACACCAATCACTTGTGACTTAACTTGGACTTGAGCCTTTTGACTCGAAGAGCACATTATGACTTGCTTAGGACTCGAAACTCAAGACTTGAAACTTGTCGGTCTTGACTTGAGACTTGACTCGGACTTGCCTGTCTTGACTTTGGACTTGACTCGGACTTGCCTGTCTTGACTTGGGACTTGAGTGCTAAGACTTGAGACTTACTTGTGACTTGTAAAACAATGACTTGGTCCCACCTCTGCCACTAAGCCACGTCTCCAATCTGATAGAATGACACCTCTATAATATATTATTGAAAAGGTTCAACATTTAACCCCTCCCATCACAATAAAGATAACAGTTTGAAACTTCACACAGAGGTTTCTCAAAGGTCCGTTTCAGAGGGGTTCCTCTTGGAACCTTTTTCAACTGGGAAGGTTCTGCCGGTGCGGCAACCCAAAAGGTTCTTCCAGGCCCCTTTACTTCTAAGAGTGTACAGTATATTAGTCTACTCCAATATCCCTACCTTCCTACAGTATATTAGTCCAGTCTATTACATTCCTCTGATCTATTATTTTCTACTGATTCACGAACAAATCCCTCCCCATGTTCAGGTTGTTGAGCCTGATGTCCAAGTCCCTTTACCTTGAACTGTCCCTGGACGTTCCTCAGCTGTTTCTGGGCCTCAGAGGCCTGCCTGTTGGCGTGGCTCAGCTGGATCTCCATCTCATTCAGGTCTCCCTCCATCTTCTTCTTCACCCTCAGGGCGTCATTCCTGCTCCTGACCTCAGAGTCCAGGGTGCTCTGCATGGAGTCAACCACCCTCTGGCTGTTCCTCTTGATCTGCTCCATCTCCTCGTCCTTCTCAGCGATCTTCCTGTCCACCTCACCCTTGATCTGGTTCAGCTCCAGCTGCACACGCAGAATCTTGGATTCCTCGTGCTCCAATGTACCCTGGACAATGAGAAGCAGTCAAGTGAATTGTGCTCAATATATTAGGATGTGTATTCCACAAATAATTAAATACTGTGTATATGATGACAATATAAACCAATACATGAAGCATTGGATTGTAGTTGGTATAGGCAAGCGTAACACTGGTATTCCAATCAAACAGCTGTAGTTTGTACCTCAGCCTCCTCCAGAGCGGTCTGGATCTCAGACTTCTCTGTCTCCACGGTCTTCCTGGCCTTCTCCAGCTCATGGATGCTCTTGCCAGTCTCTCCGATCTGCTCAGTCAGGTCAGAGATCTCCTCTGCACACACAAACACAGAAGCTGTTTAGACTTGGGAGATTTCCAGTGGCTATCACCAATGCACTGAAGTTTATAATGAATCATAATAACAGTTAATTAATGAACAGCACTTCATGCTGTCCTGCAAATCTAATTGCCACCCCACATCATTGGGTTGTTCAAAAGAATACCAATTACAAGTTCCAAAAATATATATATTTTAAAATGTATGTAAACATTCTGAGATTGTGTAATAGCAATTTGATATAATGTTGATGATTCCAGTCGATTCCATTTTCAAACACTGGTCAAACATCATGCAAAAATAACTGCTGTCAAATGCTCACGTTGCAGGTTCTTGTTCTCTCTCTTCAGAGTCTCCAGATGATCCAGAGCCTCCTCGTAGGAGTTCTTCATCTTGAAGAGTTCAGTGCTCATTGAGCGAGCCTCCTTCTGAGCTCCTTCCAGCTCAGCCTGGCCCTCCTCGTACTTCTGCTTCCACTCTGCCAGAACCTAGCGAAATCCATGGGATTTTCATTACAACTCATTGAAAGAGTTTTCAATCGTAAATATGCTACTATTATAATACAACTGATCAAATAGCAGACAGAAAATATCACCCTAGAGTGAGGTTCATAAATGTTCACCTTGTCGAAGTTCCTCTGCTTCTTGTCAAGGTTGGCGGCCATGGCGTTGGCTCTCTCAACGTCAATCATGAGGTCCTCCACCTCTCCCTGCAGTCTCTGCTTGGTCTTCTCCAGGGAGGCACACTTTGAGTTGGTCGCCTCAATGGTCTCCTCAGCCTCCTGCAGACGCTGGGCCAGCTTCTTCCTGTTGGACAACAGAGGGTGGTGTCATGGTGAGTAACTTGTTGTGAAACAAATATTGCACTACATATTGAAGTAACATTTTCTCAGATCCCCTACCAGCCTCACCATCCACACCGTTTATTTTAGTCTTTGCTATTGAGTGCAACTCACTTGGCCTCCTCCAGCTCCTCTGTGCGTTGGATGGCATCAGTTTCATACTTAGTCCTCCACTGAGCCACCTCACTGTTGGCCTTGGACATGCCGCGCTGCAGCTCTGCCTTGGCCTCCTGCTCCTCCTCAAACTGCTCTCTCAGGAGATCACAGTCATGGCGGGCAGACTGGACAGCATGGGCCAGTGCGTTTTTAGCCTGAGAGAGAAAAAAAGACAGATTAGAGAGGGAGAGTAAAACAAATTACAATAGGAGTCTCTGAGGGAGGTGTAGAAACAGTCTATGTGTAGATAAAGCTCTAAACTGGAAGGTGGTTCCCATTTAGGATGCCTTACCTTGACCTCCTCCTCAATCAGTCTCTTCAGCTCCTCCACCTGCTGGGTGAAGGCCTGTTTGCCTCTGGTCAGCTGAGACACCAGGCCTTCCTTCTCCTCCAGCTGGCGGCCAAACTCACCTGCAGGGAAAGAGGGACATCTTGTTATGGGGACTCTCTATTTAGAGGAATCGTAGTGCAGAAACTGTGTGGACTGAATTTACAGCCCCCAACACATGTTATTGTGTACTACTGAGGTGAACTATATTGGCTTGTTGTTCATTGTTGGAGGTACCATTTTCTGTAAGGAGTCTGGCCCTCTGTCCGCTGATGTCGTTGACCTGGCGAACATTCTCATCATTCTTAGTCTTGATCTCACTCAGCTGGTCCTCAAGAGTACGGCACATCTTCTCCAGATTACCCTGTTAGTGAAACATATGGGACTGTCAACTTCAGTTTATTGAATGGTCATTTAGTTGACCCTCAACACTGCTTGACCAAAACATCACTACTCACCTTAGCCTTGGCGACAGCCTCCATGTTGCTGGAGAGGTCATCAATCTCCATCTTGTACTCGCTCTTCTCCTTCTCCAGCTTCTGCTTGACGCGCTGCAGGTTGTCGATCTGCTCCCCGAGCTCAGCCACACTGTCGGCCTGCTTCTTGCGCAGAGCGGCGGCTGTGGCCTCATGCTGCAGGGTGGACTCTTCAAGATCACGACGCAGCTTCTGGAACTCAGCCTCGCGCTTCTTGTTCATCTCAATCTGAGCAGCAGTGGCGCCTCCGGCCTCCTCAAGTCTCTCGCTGATCTCCTCAAGTTCCCTGGAGAGATCGGCCCTCTGCTTCTCAACCTTGGCCCTGGCAGCACGCTCAGCCTCAATTTCCTCCTCCAGCTCCTCAATACGGGCCTACAACAGGTGGTAAGAGCAGGGGGAATGAACACTACAATACAGTTGAAACAATTGAACCTCACTACATAATAATAGCATGTACTGTATATTTAGCATAAATGTGTTTATACATAGCCAGCTACACTAACATATTTACTATATTCATTAGACATTGTCCTATGCAGGAACCAAACTAACAACGGTAAGAAGCAACATCTTTACACAGATTAGAAGCACCAGCAAGAAGCACCATCTTCCATCTTACTGAGTCATCAGAATCCACCAGGAAGAATGTGTGCTAGTGTAACGGATGTGAAACGGCTAGCTAGTTAGCGGTGGTGCGCGCTAAATAGCGTTTCAATCTGTGACGTCACTTGCTCTGAGACCTTGAAGTAGTTGTTCCCATTGCTCTGCAAGGGCCGCGGCTTTTGTGGAGCGATGGGTAACGATGCTTCGTGGGTGACTGTTATTGATGTGTGCAGAGGGTCCCTGGTTCGCGCCCGGGTATGGGCGAGGGGACGGTCTAAAGTTATACTGTTACACTACCAGGAGAAATGCATTGGTTATTTTCCTGTACTGGTGCTTAGATCCTGTACTGTACCTGGAGTTCCTTGATCTTCTTCTGCAGCTGAGCTCCCAGAGACTGCTCATCCTCTATCTTGCTGAGGAGCTGGGTGGTCTCAAACTCCTTCCTAACAAATACAAACACGTTGATTGTAAAGTTAGGTTTAGGTTAGACAGTGTAAAGGGAGCCTAAGCTACCATTCACTCTGCTTTTAAGAGTCACATACAAAGACTATTTCATGATTACAACAATGAGCCAAGAAGAACCATTATGTTGATCAAGAAGGCAGGGAAAACTGTAGTCATTTATTTGTGTTTACTTCTTGATTTTCTCATCAGACTGCTGCTTGTCATTCTCCAGGTCCATTATGGACTCCTGGGCCAGTTTCAGATCTCCCTCCAGCTTTCTCTTGGCTCTCTCAAGGTCCATACGGAGCTTCTTCTCTTGCTCCAGAGAACCCTCAAGCTACAAGATATAAACAGACATGTGTTGGTCAGATCTAAACAACTGTAGATTATATCATCTTGCATAATATCATGGCCAGAATGTCAAACTCCACTCACGTCGTCCACTTGCTGTTCCAGCTTGGTCTTGGCCTTGGTCAGAGTGTTGACTTTGTCCTCCTCTGCCTGCAGGTCGTCCAGTGTCTGCTGGTGGGCCTCTTGGAGGGCTTTCTTCTCCTTGGTCAGCTTGGCAACACTCTCATCCATAGACGCCATCTCCTCTGTCAGGTTTTTAACCTGAAAACGGCCACAACAAACATAGTTTTTGGTCAATTCACCATAAGTGAAGTAGCAGTAACAAGCGGGTAGCAGAACATGCAATGAATGGTTTTTTTTCTACCTTTATTTAACTTGGAAAGTCAGTTAAGAACAAATTCTTATTTACAATGATAGCCTAGGAACAGTGGGTTAACTGTCTTGTTCAGGGAAAGAATGACAGATGTTTTACCTTGTCAGGTCTGAGATTCGATCTTGCTAACTTTTAATTACTAGTCCAACACTCTAACCACTTGACTACCTGCCACCCCAGGTATACTCCCATGTGGGGAGTACACCATATTCCACTATTTTGTGTCTTAATTTTTACTGCACTCAAAAAAAGACTTGAATTACATTTCTGTTTTGAGTTGATCATTCTTTGGATTATTGTTTGGTTGGACTGTTTACAAGACCTTGTTTTCAGTGGCGTGCTTCTCCTTCTCCACTTTGGCCAAGGTGAGCTCCAGGTCATCAATGTCCTTCTTCAGCTCAGAGCACTCGTCCTCCAGCTTCCTCTTCTTGGCAGTCAACTCAGCATTCATCTCCTCCTCATCCTCCAGCCTCTCAGTCGTCTCTTTGAGTTTGGCCTCCAGCTGGATCTTGCTCTTGATGAGCCCCTCACACCTTTCCTCAGCATCGTTCAGATTCTCTGAATCCTGGTTTCAGAACAAGATTTAAAAAACGGTGTTTTCACTTTGTGTATCAAAATATAGACTTCATTTAGTCAAATAAGTCAGAGCAAATCAATTTAAATGTTTTAAATTTACCATGGGCATTTTCTTGAGTTAGCCACAAAGCGATTGTGTTAGTGTCTATGTACTTGTGTGTCTAAATGTGCTCTGATGAGGGTTGTTGCTCACTCACAGATGCGACTTGAAGCGCCAGGTCATTCTTCTCCTGCACCATGGCCACCATCTTCTCCTCCAACTCCTTCTTCTTGGCCAGAGCCTTGGCCAAGTCCGACGTCATCTTCTCATAGTTCTCCTTCATGTTGGCCAGCTCCTTCTCAGTCTCAGCGCTCTGCAGCAGGGGCTTGATCTTGAAGTACAACTTCATCCATGGCCAGGTTTTCACATTCATGAATGAACGGATGTTGTACTGGATGGTGAAGACGGAATCTCTGGTCCATGGTGAGTGACAGAACATGGTGATGAGGTGAGTGACATGGTGAGTGACATGGTGAGTGACATGGTGAGTGACATGGTGAGTGACATGGTGAGTGACATGGTGAGTGACAGGGTGAGTGACATGGTGAGTGACATGGTGAGTGACATGGTGAGTGGTGAGTGACATGGTGAGTGACATGGTGAGTGACATGGGTGAGTGACATGGTGAGTGACATGGTGAGTGACATGGTGAGTGACATGGTGAGTGACATGAGTGACAGGGTGAGTGACATGGTGAGTGACATGGTGAGTGACATGGTGAGTGACATGGTGAGTGACATGGTGAGTGACATGGTGAGTGACATGGTGAGTGACATGGTGAGTGACATGGTGAGTGACATGGTGAGTGACATGGTGAGTGACATGGTGAGTGACATGGTGAGTGACATGGTGAGTGACATGGTGAGTGACATGGTGAGTGACATGGTGAGTGACATGGTGAGTGACATGGTGAGTGACATGTTTAAAGATTGTTACGAAAATGATGATTTAATGACTGAACAAATCATTTTAAATGGAACTGTAACTAAGTAAACTTATACTCTGTTTTATTATATCTGATTAACAATATGAGTTCATAAGAAGGGATTGTGTGACACGGACAAGGAGTAATTAAAGTTAATGAACACCATTCCAACTAGGAAGAAAGGAATGGGCTGTGGATTAAGTAAACAGATAAGGTAGTTAACCTGTGCTTGAACCGAAGAAATGAGCTCTGGTGTGTTTTAGATAAGGCTGTGAGTGCATTCCTAGGTTTTCTGTTAGTTAGAGCTGTCAGCTACGTGGTGATCGATAATGGTGAGGAGTCAAAAGTTAATTCAGTTGTGTTGTGTGTCCTGTGTATGTGTTGGGGGGTCAGAATGAACTTTGAATGAACTTTTAAAGTTCCCTTTGTCTCGGTCGAGAGGAGATTCATTTTAGGAGCAATGAAATGACGTCATGTTATTGTATATAAACTGTTGCTCGTGGTAACGTGGCAGCGCGCTCCGAGAATAAATTCTGTTACCTATTATTGATAAGACTGGTCTCCGTCTATTTTATGCAAACAAGAATCTTACAAATTCTCATTAAAATAGATTAAGGGAATTCAATTAATGAAAACACATTGGTATAATTAAATTACAGTAACAAAGATCTCCTCCAGTTTTAAAGAGGAGGACTTTAAAACTACATTCTGGGATTTGAAGAATAACAAAACAGGGACCCTGACATGTTTTGTATACAGCTGAGGAATGGGGCTAGGGAAATGAAACCACTCTAACATGTATAGATAGCGCTACATAGGGAATGACTGACAAGTAACCCTAAGATCATGAGGCATTTCATATTATTCCAGAATTAATGGGTAAATATTACTCATTTAAATAACAATTGAACAGCTTGCTAAATCCCAACTTGCTGCTTTAATAGTATATTATAACATGTACCTTCTCATCCTGAACAACTCACAGCATATTCAGGACACAATCATTATACATACAGGAGGCTGACAGAATTGTTTGCCAAGATGTCTACTCTTCCTCACCTCCTCTCCATCATCTTGGTGAACTCTCTCCTCATGAGGAATCCACGGCTGAGAGCCTGGACCATGCCGACCAGAGAGGCCAGCTTCTCATCTCTCATCTCCTCCAGGACACCCAGCAGACCGGCTTTGAAGAACACCTGACACAGGTTGACATGGTCAATTATAGAACCAGTCAAGTGGAAAGAGATAGAAATTAGTTTTTGCTTGGGGGTATTTGACTGACCTTGGTGTGTCCAAACTTGTAGTCCTCGTGATTCACATCAATGGACCCAAGCAGCTTCTCAGAAGCCTTCTTGTTGTCCATGAACTGGCCCTCGGGGATGACACTGGCATTCAGTACTTTGTACCTGATTCAGGAGAAATGTCAAGTTGTAATAGGTTGGTTATATTACGTAAAATGATAAGTCTATTCTGATGTTGGGAAAACTCTTAGAGGAGATTAGTGTGAGCGCGCACGTGCGTGTACCTCTGCTTGAAGTCAGCATAGATGATTCTACTGGGGAAGCCCTTCCTGCAGATCCTGATGCCCTCCAGAACACCATTACACCTGAGCTGGTGGATAACCAGGAAGTTCTCCATCAGACCTGGAAACACAAACCAAGTCTCTTTAAATACTCATAAACAGGTTAAAGACTGGTTTGTTAATGTTACTGATACTGTACTGACAAGATGTCATATTTAACTCAACATCTATTGTACCTGGAGTCTTTGACTCGTTGGGGATCAGGCAGCGCACAAAGTGAGGATGAGTGCTCCTCAAGTTGGTCATCAGCTTGCCCAAGTTCTCCTGTAAGAGGGTTACAAACCATGTTCTCAGAAATCATTTCTGATAATCACTACAGCTGAATATCCACATTTTAAAAGCTCACCCTGAACTGGGAGGACACAGTCTGCATGGAACCACCCTTCTTCTTGCCTCCTTTCTTGGTTGTATCTGTTATAATGGAGAAAAGTTCCATATAAATGAGAGAATCTCATGTTAACTTCACCCTTATCTTTATGCAAATGCTGCCAATGAGATTGTGTAAAATAACACCTATTGTATGAGTACATTAACCCAGTAAATCACCCTGACAAATTGTGATACATTTAAAGCAGCAATCAGCAGTTGAAACAATAACAACGCATCCTCCCTGCCCCTGTTTCAATAAAACACTGAGAGATGGTCTGGAGAAATGTAACCACTCAAATGTATAAACAGATCTATGTATTAAAGGACTGACCATCCATGATATCAAAATGATAGTATTAATAATGTTTTGAGGCAGTAAATGTTTACCTTTACTTTGCTTACAAACATTTAAACAAGCTCATATTTTGGGTTCTGATGGGGTACGACAGGTGAACCAAGCCGATGTTCTTCAACAAAAAATGTTCAAGAACGAATGGGTACATATCTTTGAAGTCCACAAATGGATGTAGCAACTGCAGATTGACCCTTTAAAGAAAATGGGACTGATTTGTAACTAGTTCTTCATGAAGTCTTTTGATGTTCTGCTAGTCTTACCCTCAGGTGGGGCAGCGACATACAGGGTCGCCATCAGTTTGACTGAAGACTTCCCGTACAGCTGAAGAACTGAGTCGTTCAGGGGGTCCTTGTTCTTGTCCAGCCAGCCAGTGATGTTGTAGTCCACAGTGCCGGCGTAGTGAACCAGGGAGAAGTGGGCCTCTGCCTTGCCTTTGGCTGGCTTGGGCTTCTCAAACGCCTTGTTTTTGCCAAGATGCTGGTCATACAGCTTGTTCTTGAAGGAAGTGTCTGACGCCTTGGGGAACATGCACTCCTCTTCAAGGATGGAGAAGATGCCCAATGGCTTTACGAAAAGAGATGTACATCAAATTAGTGATATTTACATTTAGGATCATAAATTAGCTTTGCTGTTGAGGTCCATTATAATCCTGACAGACAGCTTACCTTCTCAATAAGCTCAATGCAGGCAGCCAAGTCCATGCCGAAGTCAATGAAGGCCCAGACGATTCCCTCCTTCTTGTACTCCTCTTGTTCCAGGACGAACATGGTGTGGTTGAAAAACTGTTGCAGTTTCTCATTGGTGAAGTTGATGCACAGCTGCTCCATGCTGTTGTACTGTTGAAGGAATTTCAGAAAGGATCATTTCATCATCATACAAGGCTGTAATCCCTCTCAATCACAACTAATTGTCTTGTTCTGGTCTCAGACTCACATCAAAGATCTCAAACCCGGCAATGTCAAGCACACCGATGTAGAACTGCCTTGAATTCTTGGTGTCCAACATCTCGTTGATACGGATGACCATCCACAAGAACATCCTCTCGTAGATGGACTTGGCCAGAGCCGAGACTGAGTTATTAACCTGCAATGATAATAGCTCAAATGAATACATGAGATATTGACCATGTCTAGTGACAAGGTGAAAAGAGCTTGGGGAAAACATCATCACTATTCAAAACAAGCAATATACTCATCACCAAAATATTTCTGGTGCTCAGAAAATGGTAGACGCTGTGTTTGGCCGCCTTACCTGAGGCACAGTCTGTCCCTTGGTCACATACTCGTTGCCGACCTTCACTTTGGGGTAGCACAGAGCCTTCAGCATCTCAGCTGAGTTCAGGCCCAGCAGGTAGCCGATTTTATCAGCCACTGGAGAGAGAACCAACAACAACAGACTCAGAAACACAAGATCACTTGTTTCTGATGTCACATTGGCCAAGTTTTTTTGAATCATTTCTAGAGGTTGTAAATTGGTCTCTATAAATGATCTCCTGCCGGGCTTGGAGGAGGCTCTGTCAATCTGACACGTTGTATATCTATGAGTGGGAATGGGACTAATGTTTACATATTGTATATCTATGAGTGGGACTGGGAATGGGACTAATGTTTACATATTGTATATCTATGAGTGGGACTGGAATGGGACTAATGTTTACATATTGTATATCTATGAGTGGGACTGGAATGGGACTAATGTTTACATATTGTATATCTATGAGTGGGACTGGAATGGGACTAATGTTTACATATTGTATATCTATGAGTGGGACTGGGAATGGGACTAATGTTTACATATTGTATATCTATGAGTGGGACTCACCCTCTGTGCCGTCTGGCTCAGCCTGCTCCTGCTTCTGGGACTGGGAATGAGAAATTTTACATATTGTTGCCATGGTGCAGTGGGAATGAGACTAATGTTTACAGCTTGTAGATGCTATTTTTACTCATCATTAGTGAAGCCCAGGGAATGTAATGGCATCCTGGCATTCTACAGGAAGTATTGTAACAGTGATGAACTGAATGGTAGTTTGCTCACATATCAGAACACTACAGTTCTGTTATCTCATGAACAAATGGGATGGACATTTGACTGGCTTCTTTACAGATCCAAGTGATTAATGAGACAATGTTTACAGGTAGATGACAGCACAAAATACATTTTACATATTGTATATATATGGGTGGGACTGGGAATGAGACTAATGTTTACATGTACAGTATGAGCCTGGGAATGAGACTAATGTTTAAGGTATGAAGAGTTCCTTGAGACACATGCCTTACATATTGTATATCTGTCATCGGAATGAGATAATTTCATTAATTAAATTCACTAATGTTTACATAGAATTTGTAAGATTCTTAATGTTTACATAAAATAGACAGAGACCAGTTTACTTATATCAAAATGAGATAATAGTATTTATATCTATGAGTGGGACTGCCATGAAACCACGAACATATTGTTTATGCACAAAATATGACGTACATAGGTTATAAAATGAGACTAATGTTTACATATTGTATATCTATGAGTGGGAAAGACTAATGTTTACATAGTGTATATCTATGAGTGGGAATGAGACTAATGTTTACATAGTGTATATCTATGAGTGGGAATGAGACTAATGTTTACATATTGTATATCTATGAGTGGGAATGAGACTAATGTTTACATATTGTATACTATGATGGATTCACTTCTGCAATTTCATATTGTATATCCCCATCACTATTTAGAAGACAGTTCCAGATGATGGAAAACCCATGAAAATATCTATGACTGGGACTGGGAATCTAAACATCCCAGAGCTATGAGTGGGACTGGTTCAACCAATGTTTACATAGTGTATCCTTTCTGGGACTGGGAAAACCCACAATCCATTATTCCCAACCTGGTTAGAATGGTACATATTTATGTTATGATTACCCTGGGAATGAGACTATGTTTACATATAATATCCCTTCCTTATGAATTAACATCACATATATCCCTTCCTTATGAATATTAATGATATAATAAAACAGAGACTAATGTTTAATTAGTGTATATTCTATTTAAAATGTAGTTATTGTTTAGTCTGGGACTTATTCATGTTTAAAATATCTAACACGAACTCAAGGCATTTTGTAATCAAACAAACAAATATCTATGAGTACTCATGAAAATGCTCCCAGCTGCCAATTTCAAGTTGCCATGGTGCAGTGGAATCCTGTCAGCTTGTAGATGCATTTTTCTATGGTGGTCCTGAAGCCCAGGATTGTAATGGCATCCTGGCATTAGACAGGAAGTACAATATGATGATTCAGTGTGTATGGTGAACACTACAGTTCTGTTCCTCATTCCAGAACAAATGGGATGGACATTTGACTGGTTTCAGATCCACATGATTACACTTGACCAACACAGGTAGATCCACAAAATACATTTGACACATTCCATATACTAGAATATGTCTTATGATTCAGTGTGTAAGGCATGAAGTGAGTCCTAACCCATTCCATATATAGAATATTAGATGAATTCAGTTCTTATTTGCATAAAATAGACAGACCCATCTTATCAAAATGAGATAATAGTATTTATACTGTGCGTGCCATAAACCACGAACAACAGTTTATGCACAAAATGATGATTCAGTGTGTAAAATGGTGGTCCTACCCATTCAAAACAGGTTCAATAGTTTATTCCCACCCCTCGATGACACACTTCAAGATTCACTTCTGCAATCTTCACCTTCATCCCCATCACTATTTAGAAGACAGTTCCAGATGATGGAAAACCCAGGAAAACACTCTCTGCCGTATCTAAACATCCCAGAGCTAAGTGGAGTGGTTCAACCACAGGTTAATTCAGTGTCCTTTCTGCCCATTCCATATAAAATATGATGATTCAGTGTGTATGGTGGTCCTACCCATTCCATAATATAGAATATGATGATTCAGTGTAATATGGTGGTCCTACCCATTCCATTATAGAATATGATGATTCAGTGTGTATTCATGGTCCTACCCATTTAGAATCCATATATAGAATATGATGATTCAGTGTGTATGGTGGTCCTACCCATTCCATATATAGAATATGATGATTCAGTGTGTATGGTGGTCCTACCCATTCCATATATAGAATATGATGATTCAGTGTGTATGGTGGTCCTACCCATTCCATATATAGAATATGATGATTCAGTGTGTATGGTGGTCCTACCCATTCCATATATAGAATATGATGATTCAGTGTGTATGGTGGTCCTACCCATTCCATATATAGAATATGATGATTCAGTGTGTACGGTGGTCCTACCCATTCCATATATAGAATATGATGATTCAGTGTGTATGGTGGTCCTACCCATTCCATATATAGAATATGATGATTCAGTGTGTATGGTGGTCCTACCCATTCCATATATAGAATATGATGATTCAGTGTGTATGGTGGTCCTACCCATTCCATATATAGAATATGATGATTCAGTGTGTAGGGTGGTCCTACCCATTCCATATATAGAATATGATGATTCAGTGTGTATGGTGGTCCTACCCATTCCATATATAGAATATGATGATTCAGTGTGTATGGTGGTCCTACCCATTCCATATATAGAATATGATGATTCAGTGTGTACGGTGGTCCTACCCATTCCATATATAGAATATGATGATTCAGTGTGTATGGTGGTCCTACCCATTCCATATATAGAATATGATGATTCAGTGTGTATGGTGGTCCTACCCATTCCATATATAGAATATGATGATTCAGTGTGTATGGTGGTCCTACCCATTCCATATATAGAATATGATGATTCAGTGTGTATGGTGGTCCTACCCATTCCATATATAGAATATGATGATTCAGTGTGTATGGTGGTCCTACCCATTCCATATATAGAATATGATGATTCAGTGTGTATGGTGGTCCTACCCATTCCATATATAGAATATGATGATTCAGTGTGTATGGTGGTCCTACCCATTCCATATATAGAATATGATGAACCCTTTGTTTGACTCACGTCTGTGGCATCCAGCTCTTCCTTGTCGTTGATGCTGGCCACAGTGATCTGACCCTGACTGCACATGGGGAAGTCGTAGGGGTTGGTGGTGATGAGTGACATTTCTATGGACAACAGAGGATGTCTTGTCAGTTAAATCTCTTAGAATTCTACTGTCCTACCTTTACAGTATCTCTCCTTTACTCAGTAGATGGACTCAAGGATGTAGTATAAAATAAATAGCATCAACTGAGACTCGTGGACTAGTGCATCACAGTCCATTACTTGATAGATATTTCCCAAAGACCTGACTCATATCTAGATGCCTTGTTACCATGGATGTACTCATTGTAATAGTATTTATAATGGAGGTAGGACACATTCCCCCTGAACCTCTACTTTGCCTCACCAATAATGTCAGGTTTGTGATTGGTCATCATCTGGAAGAAGATGTGGTAACCTCTCTCATCGGGAAGCTGGAAGGACACTCTGGACTTCTCTAGCAGGTCTGAGAGAGAGAGAGAGAGAGAGAGAGAGAGAGAGAGTGAAAGAGAGAGCATTGGATAAAGCTTATCTCCCCAAAAAGTCTGTGTGAATTTAGGAAATCATTGAGAAATAATCCAAATCAACTCACAGGTCTCAATGTCAGCTTTAGCCAGTTTGCTACCTTGGAAGTGAATCCTAATGAATTTACCCTAAAGTGGAGCATGGGGGTTAGAAAGAGGTTAACTAAATACATCTAACATTTTACTTTGATAGACCCCTTTAAATGTTACAGTTTGTTTGACATCTATTGATGTCAGAAGGGAAATACTGAAATACATTGGTCCAATTATAGATCACTTTCCAAGTGTGCCCTTCATACTTACGAAGCGAGACGAGTTGTCGTTCCTCACTGTCTTGGCATTACCGTAAGCCTCCAGCAGAGGGTTAGCAGCAATGATCTGATCCTCAAGAGATCCCTGATTGAGACAAACACAAGTTGCTCAGAAACTGGTTAAATTAGTTATTCTCGATTGCTTGATCACAGCCCACCAAACTGAAATGTGTTAGAAAGGTTCAACCTACCTGCATTTTGCCTGGTTCTGCTTCCTTCTTGGCACCAGACACTGCAATGGTGGCAAAGTACTGGATGACACGCTTGGTGTTGACAGTCTTTCCTGCACCGGATTCTCCACTGGTTAATATGACAGAGAAACAGGGGTTTTAGTCACATGTTTGAATGTCAGATTGACTTTCACTAAGAAATAACATTGAAAAATACACTGTTGACGTGTTTTAATTCATAAGTAAATCATTAACAAATATCCTGTACCTCCTATCCTGTACCTCTATCCTGTACCTCTATCCTGTACCTCTATCCTGTACCTCTATCCTGTACCTCTATCCTGTACCTCTATCCTGTACCTCTATCCTGTACCTCTATCCTGTACCTCTATCCTGTACCTCTATCCTGTACCTCTATCCTGTACCTCTATCCTGTACCTCTATCCTGTACCTCTATCCTGTACCTCTATCCTGTACCTCTATCCTGTACCTCTATCCTGTACCTCTATCCTGTACCTCTATCCTGTACCTCTATCCTGTACCTCTATCCTGTACCTCTATCCTGTACCTCTATCCTGTACCTCTATCCTGTATCTCTCCCATTAACAAATATCCTGTACCTCTATCCTGTACCTCTATCCTGTACCTCTATCCTGTACCTCTATCCTGTACCTCTCTCATTAACAAATATCCTGTACCTCTATCCTGTACCTCTATCCGGTACCTCTATCCGGGACCTCTATCCTGTACCTCTATCCTGTACCTCTATCCGGTACCTCTATCCTGTACCTCTATCCTGTACCTCTATCCGGTACCTCTATCAAGTACCTCTCTCCTGTACCTCTATCCTGTACCTCTATCCTGTACCTCTATCCTGTACCTCTATCCTGTACCTCTATCCTGTACCTCTCTCATTAACAAATATCCCCACTCATCGACTCATTCCTATGCGTCATAATGTAATATATCACACCCAAGTGACGCAACATATTGCAGTGGAAACATTTTCTCAAGTGAGATTTTAGTAAAAAACTTACGTAATCAGGACGGACTGGTTCTCCTGGTCTGCAACAAAACAACATATTGATTATCATACTCAAGCAACATTATGGGGACATTGTTGAATTCATAGCATCATCATGGATTTAAATTAGGAACCTTTTCCATTCAAGGTCAGTGAAATCAGATATTACCAGCAAACTGTTCTAACGTAGACTAGAAAACAGTAGATACATCTCTAAAGCATATTTTAACTTCCATCCTTCCATCCATCCATCCATCCATCCATCCATCCATCCATCCATCCATCCATCCATCCATCCATCCATCCATCCATCCATCCATCCATCCATCCATCCATCCATCCATCCATCCATCCATCCATCCATCCATCCATCCATCCATTAGAGCTCATACCAATCTGCATGAACTGAAAGGCGTTGTCAGAGACGGAGAAGATATGGGGTGGAGCCTCCATCCTCTTCTTCCCTCTGTAGGCGTTAACAACCTCCATGTCGTACACAGGAAGCCACTTGTAGGGGTTCACCGTGGCACAGAACAGCCCAGAGTAGGTCTGGATGAACGAGAATAAATCCAATTAGGGGATTAGAACAATCAGATTGACGTTTACCTGGATTTATGTGAGGATGTGGGTGTACTATGGTATAGTAATGTAGGTCTACTGTATTGGTCTGTTTTTAGTTTCTACCATGACTTTATGTGTAGTACTGTATGTGTGTGTATGTTTATACAGGTATCTTACATAGATCATCCATGCTGCATAACGCTCTTTGAGGTTATACAACACAGAGGCTTCATTCAGGTAGGTCATCATGGCCATGTCCTCAATCTTGTCGTACTTCGGGGGGTTCATCTGGTAGACGTCTGCTTCCTTGAACTCTTTTCCTGCCTGAAACAGTCAGAAATGTAGATTATATGCAGATCAAACTGGACAGGACTGAATTCTGTTTGCTCATTAAATACAAGTTCAATCTTTACATTTAAAAATGAAAATCTGCATCCAATCCAACTACTTTGTCACCAACCACTGACACACATGGTGATGAGTAACTAGTCAACACAGAAAATGTCATGCTATTTTTAAATAGCAGCGATAAAAAGTATGTTTTTGAAGGTTATATTCTGCTGTTGTTACTTATTTCATTTAGTCTATTGGCATGTTTTGATCATGTTGATGTTTATTTCAAGATATGGAGTAATTTGAATACTTTTCAAATCAGGCTTTTACCTCCTTAGTGCCGTCCGGATGCGCGACTGTCACAGTACACTTTCCTTCAGCCCTGGCAGTGACCAAACCCTTAAGGTAAAGCTCCTTGGTGTCTGCGACATAGCAGGCATTCTTTGAATCAAAGGGTGCGGTTTGTGCCTCCATCCTCTCCTTCTCAGGCTTACGGAGGTATATGGCAGCCTTGCCGTAGATTTGCATCTCCGCGTCCGTACTCATGGTGACGGATCACTAGGAAAGAGGCGAAACAAGAAACATGATTGACTCTGTGGTGCTTCCTCCACAGTCAACAGAGTTGTGAGTGGTTTCTCTCACAGAACATGTGTCACTTTTTCTTATGAAGACTCAAACTATGTCTCACCTTCTTTTCCCCTTCTACAGATGAATGTGTACTTCTTGGAGAACCCTGGGAAACATTAGGTTGTTGTGAATACGCACAAGTCTAAAGCATTATCATTTAGCCCCCCGAAGAGGTAGAAAACATTTAGAACGGTGTAACTCAACACATTACAACCTTCATTCAACTCAACCGTGACAAACTTGTCCAATTAAACTACAGGTGCAACTGGTAACTTTCATTTCCTGGTGACAACTCACTTAACTACACATTCTTGACAAGAATTCAAATAAATACCCCTGAAAACCCAGTTACATTATAAACCAACCCCTCCATTTATAAACAGCAGGAGAACCACTTTTGACCGTACATAAAAGCTACATGTTTCAAGTTAAACACATTTAATGTAAAAACATTTCAAATGAATTCCAGTTGATTGCATATTGTAAAATCTGACAATGCAGAAATAATGTAAATAACTACATGCAGAAGTAAACTGAAACAGGCCATTTAGCCACTGCCTCACTGCCCCACTGCCTCACTGCCCCACTGCCTCACTGCCCCACTGCCCCACTGCCTCACATGCTGAGTGCTAAGATGACACAAATGTAAACATGTGAAGAGAGTCTTACCACAGAGGAAGAAGGTGTCTGACTTATGGATGCTGGGGTCTCAGCCTGCTTATATCTGGTTGAAACTGACAACCAGGCAAAAGTTAATTATGGACCACTCTGGTAAAGGCAATGGATTGACTGAGAGACCTCTGTATTTCTGTGTCTCACAAGCGCCACCAACTCCCAGGAGCGCCACACTCCCATTACATTACTTTCTAATGTAATATGAGTCTCCAAATTGAATTGAGTTAACATCAATAAGAGATAATAATAGTTAATAATGAATAATAATTATGACAGTATCAAAAGTTTGCGGTATCAGATTGACTCCAATGTTTCTACCATAGCGCCTCAAGTCCTGAAATGGAGTTCCTGTTAAACCCCAATACCAATAAAAACATTTCACAATAACCTGACCTTATTTCATTCAATTTTAGTTACATTCATCTTTATCAGCAACTTAATGTGTGTTTTGACCAATTGTTTTATATTTTGCTTGCAAACAAATCAGAACTGTCTCCTCAGTCACCTCATACTTGTGATCTGTCATATTAAATACATATTTAAAAGCTATAAAAGTGTTAAATCAACTGTGTAGTTATTTAATATAATAATAATATAATAATAATAATATATGCCATTTAGCGGACGCTTTTATCCAAAGCGACTTACAGTCATGTGTGCATACATTCTACGTATGGGTGGTCCCGGGAATTGAACCCACTACCCTGGCGTTACAAGCGCCATGCTCTACCAACTGAGCTACAGAAGGACCACTATTAGGACCACTACTAATAACCACGTTATTTATTTACAGTATGATCTATTGAAGATGCTGCAGGAGCTTTTTTTCGTCTCACATGTCAGTTGTCTAAAACGGTCCAGGAGGATTCTTCAGGCTTACATAACATCAGTACAGTATTTAAATCATCTTATCCACTCGTATTTCTGACAGCCAAGTAGCTGCCTCAAACTTTTATTACACTCTGAGGTAAACCGTTTAGCAGCTGGCTTCTTTAAAACTGCTTTAAAATGACTATATAGTTACTATAAAGTAACAGATTCCTTTCCATTTCTATGACATTTTAATGAATCCTTTACAATACAGTTTTAATATCTTTTTAATATCTTTCTAACAGACAGCTCTCGCAAATCAAATTGTATTGGTCATATACTGTACACGTATTTAGCAGATGGGGTTAACAGATGGTGTTGTTGCTGGTGTAGCGAAATGCTTGTGCTTCTCGTTCCGACAGTGCAACAATATCTAACAAGTAATATCTAACAATTTCACAACATATACCTCAATGCAACTTGTGAAGGAGACACCATCAGCAGAGGCATTGCTTTAAATCATTTTTAGTACATGTATTTGATCAAGGTCTTCTTTATGGACAGGCATTTCACATTCTTCAAACTCTATCAAATCTTTTGTGTTTCAAAACCTCTGCATTTAATAGTCGTTTAAATGTTCTTTGTGTCTAATGTGGTTCCAGCTACATTAATGTTCAATAGGGTGACGTTCAGACAGAAATGTATTGTGTAGAACAGATATGACTGTCTGTCAGGTAGAATAGAGAATCACGTCAGCTCTATTCAATACATTTCTATCAGCAATGTTCAGAACATTTCACCTGAATACCTCCTGTTTGTTCAGTGTCCACCGAGCACATCAGTACAAGAAGCCCCATAGAGGGCAGCTGCTGGATGCACTAGTTGAGCAGATGCCACTGTTATTAGACACAAGATATTTACTTGGCGTGTTTGTGGGTGGAGAGAACATCAACACCATGCAGACTAAGAGTTTATGACTTTCAAAGTTATTTTAATGTGCAAAGATCTGGCATGATATTCGACCTGTGTTTTGGTATCCGAGGGACATAGTGCTGGTGTGGAATAAGAACCTGCACACCATGTGGATGGGGGCTGTCCAGAACAGGAGTTTCTGGCTTCTGACACACTGTTAACTGCCAGATGTCATTAAACCATTGAGTAAACTGTCATTATAAAACTGTCATTGTACATAGTTAACATATTTTGGCAGGACCTTGGGAGGATCAGACAGTAACTCTTGATCCAAGACATTTTAATGGTGCCTTCAACGACTTAGGCTCGCAAAGTAGTCGCAAAGTAATCACCACAGACAGGAGTTTGCCTAAATCAACTGAGACACCCAAGAGGCTCTGGCACTTTTAACATGATTCAGTCCATTAAAATGTCACAGTCAAAATGTACATCTGGATATGACATGTCACATGCTGTGGCGTGGATCCACAGAACAACCAAGCTGGATTCCTTCAGCTCTTATTCAGATCTCAATTATCTCACTGTCCATCTATTATGGTGGCCAACGTCAGCAATGTCAGGACCTCGTGGTCGACCAATAAGGTCTAAATGATGTGCTGTTCTGCCCCGGAACTCTCTGTGGTCCACATTACAGGTTATGAGGTCTTTTCAGCACGCAGTGTGAAGTCAATGGAGGGCTGAATGTAATATTCATCTCAGACATTTACAAGGAGAAAGACATGGATCAATTAGCCGTTGTGTTTTTCTATCAAGCTTTACAGATCTTTAGACAAACATACAACATGTTACAAGAAGTTGTCCCCATGATGACCCCCCCTGTCAATGTAGTTCCCATGGTGACCCCCCCTGTCAGTGTAGTTCCCATGGTGACCCCCCCTGTCAGTGTAGTTCCCATGGTGACCCCCCCTGTCAGTGTAGTTCCCATGGTGACCCCCCCTGTCAGTGTAGTTCCCATGGTGACCCCCCCTGTCAGTGTAGTTCCCATGGTGACCCCCTGTCAGTGTAGTTCCCATGGTGACCCCCACTGTCAGTGTAGTTCCCATGGTGACCCCCCCTGTCAGTGTAGTTCCCATGGTGACCCCCCCTGTCAGTGTAGTTCCCATGGTGACCCCCCCTGTCAGTGTAGTTCCCATGGTGACCCCCCCTGTCAGTGTAGTTCCCATGGTGACCCCCCCTGTCAGTGTAGTTCCCATGGTGACCCCCCTGTCAGTGAACTTCTCCAGCCAATGGCCACGTTCTGAAACTGGGTGTCAGAATTACATGCAGACTAAAGTTGTTTTGGAATGTTACCCGCTGACATAGAAATGTCAAAGTATCAAACCCCAACTGCTGAGCTGTTGTTGACACTCCAATTTCATCCCATACAGTCGACAGCAGAGTTGCAAGAAGTAGAGTCTACCAAAGCAACAGATGAGTTACGAGCCCAATATGGCCATGTTCAGTGGTCAGAAATACATCCAGCTTCCACAGCAATCTCTAAGGTAATTTAGCATTGCTTCGTTGCTTTGTTGGCAGATCTGCTGCTATTTGAGCCGTGTTCCAGAGGATATGGCCTCCTTCTTTATGGACTGCCTTATTTTTAGACTCACCAACTTGTTCATGGAATTAGGATCAGTCCACACCGTCCCCTCTCTCATCCTCCCAGAGCAGGTCAACCTGTACACAGACACAGGGAAAATACTGGCCATTTAATGGTAAAACCCTGTCCGACTCTAACATCTAGCACCTGGAAATAATCACAGTAGGTGACGCATGTCACACAGAGAACATACTTAAAACTGGGAATCCCACACACATAAGTGTCTGGGGGAGCAGGGGACTCGTCCTCGCCAAGCCTTTAGTAGAGTCTGGGGGAGCAGGGGACTCGTTCTAGCCAAGCCTTTAGTAGAGTCTGGTTGGAGCAGGGGACTCGTCCTAGCCAAGCCTTTAGTAGAGTCTGGTTGGAGCAGGGGACTCGTCCTAGCCAAGCCTTTAGTAGAGTCTGGTTGGAGCAGGGGACTCGTCCTAGCCAAGCCTTTAGTAGAGTCTGGGGGAGCAGGGGACTCGTACTAGCCAAGCCTTTAGTAGAGTCTGGGGGAGCAGGGGACTCGTCCTAGCCAAGCCTTTAGTAGAGTCTGGGGGAGCAGGGGACTCGTCCTAGCCAAGCCTTTAGTAGAGTCTGGGGGAGCAGGGGACTCGTCCTAGCCAAGCCTTTAGTAGAGTCTGGGGGAGCAGGGGACTCGTCCTAGCCAAGCCTTTAGTAGAGTCTGGGGGAGCAGGGGACTCGTCGTCGCCAAGCTTTTAGCAGAGTCTGGGGGAGCAGGGGACTCGTCCTAGCCAAGCTTTTAGTAGAGTCTGGGGGAGCAGGGGACTCGTCCTAGCCAAGCCTTTAGTAGAGTCTGGGGGAGCAGGGGACTCGTCCTAGCCAAGCCTTTAGTAGAGTCTGGGGGAGCAGGGACTCGTCCTAGCCAAGCTTTTAGTAGAGTCTGGGGGAGCAGGGGACTCGTCCTAGCCAAGCTTTTAGTAGAGTCTGGGGGAGCAGGGGACTCGTCCTAGCCAAGCCTTTAGTAGAGTCTGGGGGAGCAGGGGACTCGTCCTAGCCAAGCCTTTAGTAGAGTCTGGGGGAGCAGGGGACTCGTCCTAGCCAAGCCTTTAGTAGAGTCTGGGGGAGCAGGGGACTCGTCCGAGCCAAGCCTTTAGTAGAGTCAGTGACAACCCAATCCACTAGATGGCCCGAGGCCAATGATCAATGTTTACAAGTGAAACACTTCACACCCAGTCACACTATTTGGAAGACTGATTTAAATAATGGGGGAAATGGAAAGTGTTCCTGTCTGCCTGTGAATGAGTTGAACAGAAGGAGTTGAACAGAAGGAGTTGAATAGAAAGAGTTGAATAAAAGGAGTTGAATAGAAGGAGTTGAATAGAAAGAGTTGAATAGAAGGAGTTGAATAGAAGAGTTGAATAAAAGGAGTTGAATAGAAGGAGTTGAATAGAAAGAGTTGAATAGAAGGAGTTGAATAGAAGGAGTTGAATAGAAGGAGTTGAACAGAAGGAGTTGAACAGAAGGAGTTGAATAGAAGGAGTTGAACAGAAGGAGTTGAATAAAAGGAGTTGAATAGAAGGAGTTGAATAGAAGGAGTTGAATAGAAAGAGTTGAATAGAAGGAGTTGAATAGAAGGAGTTGAATAGAAGGAGTTGAATAGAAAGAGTTGAATAGAAAGAGTTGAATAGAAGGAGTTGAATAGAAAGAGTTGAATAGAAAGAGTTGAATAGAAAGAGTTGAATAGAAAGGAGTTGAATAGAAAGAGTTGAATAGAAAGAGTTGAATAGAAAGAGTTGAATAGAAAGAGTTGAATAGAAAGAGTTGAATAAAAGAGTTGAATAAAAGGAGTTGAATAGAAAGGAGTTGAATAGAAAGAGTTGAATAGAAAGACTTTTGGAAGACTGATTGAAATAATGGGGGAAATGGAAACTTTTGACTGGTGCTGAATATCTTAAATGAGCACATTGAATGAATAAATTGAATAAAAAGCCCATTTGAATAGAAAGGAGTTGAATAAAGGACGAATCCCACCACTATTTGCAAGACTGATTGAAAGCTGTAATGGGGCTGGAAACTTTTGACTGGTGCTGTATATCTTAAATGAGGGGCATTTTCATGAATAAGTCGATATAATCATCAAGCCCATTTAAAAGACAGGACCCGGAAGTATGGGCTTGGGCGTCACCACTTGCACATCATGGGGCAGCTGTAATGGGGCTTGGGAGTCATGGGTCTTGGGCGTCATGGGGCTTGGGTGTCATGCGGCTTGGGTGTCATGGGGCTTGGGCGTCATGGGGCTTGGGCGTCATGGGGCTTGGGGGTGTCATGGGGCTTGGGTGTCATGGGGCTTGGGCGTCATGGGGCTTGGGCGTCATGGGGCTTGGGCGTCATGGGGCTTGGGAGTCATGGGGCTTGGGAGTCATGGGGCTTGGGTGTCATGGGGCTTGGGTGTAATGGGGCTTGGGAGTCATGGGGCTTGGGAGTCATGGGGCTTGGGTGTCATGGGGCTTGGGTGTAATGGGGCTTGGGTGTAATGGGGCTTGGGTGTCATGGGGCTTGGGTGTCATGGGGCTTGGGTGTAATGGGGCTTGGGAGTCATGGGGCTTGGGAGTCATGGGGCTTGGGAGTCATGGGGCTTGGGAGTCATGGGGCTTGGGTGTAATGGGGCTTGGGTGTAATGGGGCTTGGGTGTAATGGGGCTTGGGTGTAATGGGGCTTGGGTGTAATGGGGCTTGGGTGTAATGGGGCTTGGGGGCCATGGGGCTTGAGTGTAATGGGGCTTGGGTGTAATGGGGCTTGGGAGTCATGGGGTTTGGGTGTAATGGGGCTTGGGTGTCATGGGGCTTGGGAGTCATGGGGGCTTGGGTGTCATGGGGCTTGGGTGTCATGGGGCTTGGGTGTCATGGGGCTTGGGTGTAATGGGGCTTGGGGGTCCATGGGGCTTGGGTGTAATGGGGCTTGGGTGTCAATGGGGCTTGGGAGTCATGGGGCTTGGGTGTAATGGGGCTTGGGCGTCATGGGGCTTGGGCGTCATGGGGCTTGGGTGTCATGGGGCTTGGGTGTAATGGGGCTTGGGAGTCATGGGGCTTGGGGGTCATGGGGCTTGGGTGTAATGGGGCTTGGGTGTAATGGGGCTTGGGAGTCATGGGGCTTGGGTGTAATGGGGCTTGGGAGTCATGGGGCTTGGGTGTCATGGGGCTTGGGTGTAATGGGGCTTGGGTGTCATGGGGCTTGGGTGTAATGGGGCTTGGGTGTAATGGGGCTTGGGAGTCATGGGGCTTGGGTGTAATGGGGCTTGGGAGTCATGGGGCTTGGGTGTCATGGGGCTTGGGTGTAATGGGGCTTGGGTGTAATGGGGCTTGGGTGTAATGGGGCTTGGGTGTCATGGGGCTTGGGTGTCATGGGGCTTGGGTGTCATGGGGCTTGGGTGTAATGGGGCTTGGGTGTAATGGGGCTTGGGTGTAATGGGGCTTGGGTGTAATGGGGCTTGGGTGTCATGGGGCTTGGGTGTCATGGGGCTTGGGTGTCATGGGGCTTGGGTGTAATGGGGCTTGGGTGTCATGGGGCTTGGGTGTCATGGGGCTTGGGTGTCATGGGGCTTGGGTGTCATGGGGCTTGGGTGTCATGGGGCTTGGGTGTCATGGGGCTTGGGTGTCATGGGGCTTGGGTGTCATGGGGCTTGGGTGTCATGGGGCTTGGGTGTCATGGCGGTGCGGAAGGGACGTCATGAATAGGTCTCGCATCACCATCAGCACCCCCAAGAAATAATGTGTTTTTCACGCACAAACTCCATATACTGGAAACACCCAACGACTAAACCCTCAGTTACCCTGCTGCCGCCACTTCCTCACACACTCTCTGATCCTTTTAAAACACCAATGGTAATGTCTACTAAATATTATCTTACCAAATGTAAATATGCACCGCCTTGTAACCAGAAGAAGCTAGCTCGTCTACTGGTGTGAAAACCTGACTGCAGGGTGTTAGCAAAGATACATATGTTTCCCCTATTCATCTGTGGTGAATGGTGTAGTCAAGAATCAATATCATGCTAGTTCATTTAAACACTGATTCATTCATTTAAACACTGAGTAATGCTATGCATTTCATGAAATATAGAGTTTCTCGTGCTGGTACAAATGTGCACTGCTCATGCTATTTAAGATACAAACATTTTGAAATATGTTTAATTGTGTTTCCTTCTACACACACCTGGGTCTACTGTGGAGATCCCCAGCCAGTTTCCTATAGAGCACACACACACACACACACACACACACACACCACCACCGTAGTCTAGCCAGCCCATGGAGAAGCCCTTGCTGAGTCCTGCATTGATCCCTGTTTCCTAAAACACTAACACACTTTGTCTATAAATAGACTGGCCAACCACCTGTCAGGGGAAGCATTCCCTACATGTTGACTCACAGAGGTCAGGGTGGAAAGGTTAACTGTGGTTATTTAACTGATTGTTTTGGACATTCTTCAGGCTCCTCCCATTTCCCTCCAGAATCTCTTTCAGGGATTCTACTAAGCTAACATATGGAATTGTTTTAATAAGATGGTCATACCATGGCTAATTTAGCTATTTCATTTTGAATTTTAGGAACCCTTTAGGTATACAAAATATATTTAAAATTTGGCCTCTACTACAGGATTGAGACATGTCCAAGGCAAAGAACCGGATATTTCTAGATTAAATTGACAGATTTTGATGGGTAGTTTTTGAATGATGCTAATTATATTTAATCGGGGGCAGGGACATCGACCTTAGAGTGTAAACAATCTAGTTTGCTAGCACATTTTCTTGTCAAACTGTCAACTGAGTAGCTAGCGCCCAACACACAAGAGACAACCATTTTTTTATTTTTAAATCAAGTTTAACCATTCATGACCATGAATTTGATTTGTTTCTGATTTCAAACCACCTATGAATGTGGTTCAAATCTGATTTGAAAATGGTCTGTGATATCCAGCATCCTTGGGATGTCCCTAATCACATCAAATCGAATCAAATGTATTTATAGCCCTTCGTACATCAGCTGATATCGCAAAGTGCTGTACAGAAACCGAGCCTAAAACCCCAAACAACAAGCAATGCAGGTGTAGAAGCACGGTGGCTAGGAAACACTCCCTAGAAAGGCCAAAACCTAGGAAGAAACCTAGAGAGGTGTCAGGACCCGGTTACGAACCCGGGTCTCCGGAGTGAGAAACAGTCACTTAACCAACTGAGCCACGAATAGTCGGCAGAACCCAGAAGATGAGGCAGACACAGCAGTACTTGAGACAGTGTATTTAATGAAGAAAAAAAGTGAAGTTCTTCAGGAAAACATGTAACTCCACAACCTCAAAAGGAATTCCATAAGAACAAAGGTAATCCTCCAAGACAAAAAGGTAAATCCACAAGGTGGAAGGTATAGCACAAAAAGCCTCAAAAGATACTCAAAAAAACAAACAAACAAACAAACAAACAAACAAGACCAAAAAACTGAATTCCACAAGAGAGTCCACCGGGATCAACAAGAGTACTAGGGCTGGGTGCTAACATACAAACACAGAGCACAGAACTGAGGAAAACAAAGGGTTTAAATACAATCAGGGGAAACGAGGCACAGGTGCAAATAATAATGGGGATCAAGGGAAAACAAAAAGGTCAAAAGGCACAATGGGGGCATCTTGTGACCAAAAACCGGAACAACCCTGGCCAAATCCTGACAAGAGGAACCAGGCTATGTGGGGTGGCCAGTCCTCTGCTGGCTGTGCCGGGTGGAGATTATAACAGAACATGGCCAAGATGTTCAAATGTTCATAAATGACCAGCATGGTCAAATAATAGTAAGGCAGAACAGTTGAAACTGGAGCAGCAGCATGGCCAGGTGGACTGGGGACAGCAAGGAGTCATCATGTCAGGTAGTCCTGGGGCATGGTCCTATGGCTCAGGTCTATTGAAACTGGAGCAGCAGCATGGCCAGGTGGACTGGGGACAGCAAGGAGTCATCATGTCAGGTAGTCCTGGGGCATGGTCCTAGGGCTCAGGTCCTCCGAGAGAGAGAAAGAAAGAAGGAGAGAATTAGAGAACGCACACTTAGATTACCCTAACCCTAACTCTAACCCTTACCCTTATCCTTACCCTACACTCTAACCCTAACCCCTACCCTTATCCTTACCCTACACTCTAACCCTAACCTCTACCCTTATCCTTACCCTAACCCTAACTCTAACCTTAACTCTAACCCCTACCCTTATCCTTACCCTAAACTCTAACCCTAACTCTAACCCCTACCCTTATCCTTACCCTACACTCTAACCCTAACCCCTAACCCTTATCCTTACACAAAACTCTAACCCTAACCCCGACCCTTATCCTTACACAAAACTCTAACCCTAACCCCGACCCTTATCCTTACCCTAACCCTAACTCTAACCCCTACCCTTATCCTTACCCTAACTCTAACCCCTACCCTTATCCTTACCCTACACTCTAACCCTAACCTCTACCCTTATCCTTACCCTACACTCTAACCCTAACCCTAACCCCTAACCCTTATCCTTACCCTAAACTCTAACCCTAACCCCTACCCTTCTAACCCTAACCCTAACTCTAACCCCTACCCTTATCCTTACCCTACACTCTAACCCTAACCCTAACTCTAACCCCTACCCTTATCCTTACCCTACACTCTAACCCTAACCCTAACCCTAACCCTTATCCTTACCCTAAACCTAGCCCTACCCTTAACCCTTAATTAACTTAAACCATTTAAAATGTAAACTTCAATGGGATTAGGGACATCCCAAGGATGCTGGATATCACAGACCATTTTCAAATCAGATTTGAACCACATTCATAGGTGGTTTGAAATCAGAAACAAATCAAATTCATGGTCATGAACGGTTAAACTTGATTTTTTTTAAAACCTTTTTTTTGTGTCTCTTACGTGTTGGGCGCTAGCTACTCAGTAGACAGTTTGGCAAGAAAATGTGCGAGCGAACTAGATTGTTGTCACGCCTTGGTCATTGTATTTTGTGTTTTCTTTATTATTTGGTCAGGCCAGGGTGACATGGGTTTATGTTGTTGTGTTTCATATTGGGGTTTTTGTATTATTGGGATTGTGGCTGAGTAGGGGTGTTGTATAGGCTTGGCTGCCTGAGGCGGTTCTCAATCAGGTGTCAGGAGTCAGGTGATTCTCGTTGTCTCTGATTGGGAACCATATTTAGGTAGCCTGGTTTCACTGTGTATTTCGTGGGTGATTGTTCCTGTCTCTGTGTAGTTTCACCAGATAGGCTGTAATAGGTTTCATGTTCCTGTCTCTGTGTAGTGTTCACCAGAGGCTGTAATAGGTTTCATGTTCCTGTCTCTGTGTAGTTTCACCAGATAGGCTGTAATAGGTTTCATGTTCCTGTCTCTGTGTAGTGTTCACCAGATAGGCTGTAATAGGTTTCATGTTCCTGTTCTCTGTGTAGTGTTCACCAGATAGGCTGTAATAGGTTTCATGTTCCTGTCTCTGTGTAGTGTTCACCAGATAGGCTGTAATAGGTTTCATGTTCCTGTCTCTGTGTAGTGTTCACCAGAGAGGCTGTAATAGGTTTCATGTTCCTGTCTCTGTGTAGTTTCACCAGATAGGCTGTAATAGGTTTCATGTTCCTGTCTCTGTGTAGTGTTCACCAGATAGGCTGTAATAGGTTTTTCATGTTCCTGTCTCTGTGTAGTGTTCACCAGATAGGCTGTAATAGGTTTCATGTTCCTGTCTCTGTGTAGTGTTCACCAGATAGGCTGTAATAGGTTTCATGTTCCTGTCTCTGTGTAGTTTCACCAGATAGGCTGTAATAGGCTGTAGGTTTCATGTTCCTGTCTCTGTGTAGTTTCACCAGATAGGCTGTAATAGGTTTCATGTTCCTGTCTCTGTGTAGTGTTCACCAGATAGGCTGTAATAGGTTTCATGTTCCTGTCTCTGTGTAGTGTTCACCAGATAGGCTGTAATAGGTTTCATGTTCCTGTCTCTGTGTAGTGTTCACCAGATAGGCTGTAATAGGTTTCATGTTCCTGTCTCTGTGTAGTGTTCACCAGATAGGCTGTAATAGGTTTCATGTTCCGTTTGTTGTTTTGTATTTTGTATATTACGTTATTTTCATGTATCGTCATTTTCATTCATTAAAGAACATGAGTAACAACCACGCTGCATTTCGGTCCGACTCTCTTTCAACAAGCGAAGAACGACGTTACAATTGTTTACACCCTAAGGTCGATGTCCCTGCCCCCGATTAAATATAATAAGCATAATTCAAAAACTACCCATAAAAATCTATCAATTGAATCTAGAAATATCTGGTTCTTTGCCTTGGACGTGTCTCAATCCTCCGCATCCGACTATGTCTCACTTCCACATCTATGGGCTGTAGTACTGTAGTAGAGGACAACATCTGACTATGTCCCACTTCCACATCTATGGGCTGTAGTACTGTAGTAGAGGACAACATCAGACTATGTCCCACTTCCACATCTATGGGCTGTAGTACTGTAGTAGAGGACAACATCTGACTATGTCCCACTTCCACATCTATGGGCTGTAGTACTGTAGTAGAGGACAACATCTGACTATGTCCCACTTCCACATCTATGGGCTGTAGTACTGTAGTAGAGGCCAACATCTGACTATGTCCCACTTCCACATCTATGGGCTGTAGTACTGTAGTAGAGGACAACATCAGACTATGTCCCACTTCCACATCTATGGGCTGTAGTACTGTAGTAGAGGACAACATCTGACTATGTCCCACTTCCACATCTATGGGCTGTAGTACTGTAGTAGAGGACAACATCAGACTATGTCCCACTTCCACATCTATGGGCTGTAGTACTGTAGTAGAGGACAACATCAGACTATGTCCCACTTCCACATCTATGGGCTGTAGTACTGTAGTAGAGGACAACATCAGACTATGTCCCACTTCCACATCTATGGGATGTAGTACTGTAGTAGAGGACAACATCAGACTATGTCTCACTTCCACATCTATGGGATGTAGTACTGTAGTAGAGGACAACATCAGACTATGTCCCACTTCCCCATCTATGGGCTGTAGTACTGTAGTAGAGGACAACATCTGACTATGTCCCACTTCCACATCTATGGGATGTAGTACTGTAGTAGAGGACAACATCAGACTATGTCCCACTTCCACATCTATGGGCTGTAGTACTGTAGTAGAGGACAACATCTGACTATGTCCCACTTCCACATCTATGGGCTGTAGTACTGTAGTAGAGGACAACATCAGACTATGTCCCACTTCCACATCTATGGGCTGTAGTACTGTAGTAGAGGACAACATCAGACTATGTCCCACTTCCACATCTATGGGCTGTAGTACTGTAGTAGAGGACAACATCTGACTATGTCCCACTTCCACATCTATGGGCTGTAGTACTGTAGTAGAGGACAACATCTGACTATGTCCCACTTCCACATCTATGGGCTGTAGTACTGTAGTAGAGGACAACATCAGACTATGTCTCACTTCCACATCTATGGGCTGTAGTACTGTAGTAGAGGACAACATCTGACTATGTCCCACTTCCACATCTATGGGCTGTAGTACTGTAGTAGAGGACAACATCTTATGTCCCACTTCCACATCTATGGGCTGTAGTAAGTAGAGGACAACATCAAAATCTATGGGCTGTAGTACTAAATGAAATAGCTTCCACAAATTAGCAACATGACTATGACCATCTTATTAAAACAATTCCATATCTATGTTAGTACTGTAGTAGAAACCCTATGTCCCAAAGAGATTCTGGAGGGCTGTAATGGGAGGACAACCTGAAGAATGTCCAAAACAATCAGTTAAATAACCTTAACCTCTCCACCCTGACCTCTGTGAGTCAACATGTAGGGAATGCTTCCCACTGACAGGTGGTTGGCCAGTCTATTTTCCATAGACAAAGTGTGTTAGTGTTTTAGGAAACAGGGATCAATCAGGACTCAGCAAGGGCTTCTCCATGGGCTGGCTAGAGAGGACTACATCTGACTATGTGGGCTGTAGTACTGTGTGTCTGTGTCCCACTTCCCAATCTATGGGCTGTAGTCCTATGTCCACTTCCACATCTATGGGCTGTAGTACTGTAGTAGAGGACAACATCAGACTGTGTGTGTGTGTGTGTGACTGTCCCACTTCCACATCTATGTGTGTGTGTGTGTGTGTGTGTGTGTGTGTGTGTGTGTGTGTGTGTGTGTGTGTGTGTGTGTGTGTGTGTGTGTGTGTGTGTGTGTGTGTGTGTGTGTGTGTGTGTGTGTGTGTGTGTGTGCTCTATAGGAAACTGGCAGGGGATCTCCTCAGTAGACCCAGGTGTGTGTAGAAGGAAACACACAATCAAAAATATTTCAAAATGTTTGTATCTTAAATAGCATGAGCAGTGCACATTTGTACCAGCACGAGAAACTCTATATTTCATGAAATGCATAGCATTACTCAGTGTTTAAATGAATGAATCAGTGTTTAAATGAACTAGCATGATATTGATTCTTGACTACACCATTCACCACAGATGAATAGGGGAAACATATGTATCTTTGCTAACACCCTGCAGTCAGGTTTTCACACCAGTAGACGAGCTAGCTATGTAAACAACGCCTTCTGGTTACAAGGCGGTGCATATTTACATTTGGTAAGATAATATTTAGTAGACATTACCATTGGTGTTTTAAAAGGATCAGAGAGTGTGTGAGGAAGTGGCGGCAGCAGGGTAACTGAGGGTTTAGTCGTTGGGTGTTTCCAGTATATGGAGTTTGTGCGTGAAAAACACATTATTTCTTGGGGGTGCTGATGGTGATGCGAGACCTATTCATGACGTCCCTTCCGCACCGCCATGACACCCAAGCCCCATTACACCCAAGCCCCATGACACCCAAGCCCCATGACACCCAAGCCCCATTACACCCAAGCCCCATTACACCCAAGCCCCATGACACCCAAGCCCCTTCCATGGGCTGTACACCCCCCCTATGACACCCAAGCCCCATGACACCCAAGCCCCATTACACCCAAGCCCCATGACACCCAAGCCCCATTACACCCAAGCCCCATGTACACCCAAGCCCCATTACACCCAAGCCCCATGACACCCAAGCCCCATGACAAATAGCAAGCCCCATGACACCCAAGCCCCATGACACCCAAGCCCCACTTCCCCTGGTGGTTGGTGTGTGTGTGTTTTAGGAAACAGGGATGTGTTCTCCATGTGTGTGTGGTGGTGTGTGTGTGTGTGTGTGTGTGTGTGTGTGTGTGTGTGTGTGTGTGTGTGTGTGTGTGTGTGTGTGTGTGTGTGTGTGTGTGTGTGTGTGTGTGTGTGTGTGTGTGTGCCAAGCCCCATGACACCCAAGCCCCATGACACCCAAGCCCCATGACACCCAAGCCCCATTACACCCAAGCCCCATTACACCCAAGCCCCATGACACCCAAGCCCCATGACACCCAAGCCCCATGACACCCAAGCCCCATGACACCCAAGCCCCATTACACCCAAGCCCCATTACACCCAAGCCCCATGACACCCAAGCCCCATTACACCCAAGCCCCATGACACCCAAGCCCCATGACACCCAAGCCCCATGACACCCAAGCCCCATTACACCCAAGCCCCATTACACCCAAGCCCCATGACACCCAAGCCCCATGACACCCAAGCCCCATGACACCCAAGCCCCATGACACCCAAGCCCCATGACACCCAAGCCCCATGACACCCAAGCCCCATGACACCCAAGCCCCATGACACCCAAGCCCCATGACACCCAAGCCCCATGACACCCAAGCCCCATGACACCCAAGCCCCATGACTCCCAAGCCCCATTACAGCTGCTCTTAATACGATGTGCAAGTGGTGTCGTCCTGCGTCACACTTCCGGGTCCTGTCTTTTGAATGGGCTTGATGATTATATCGACTTATTCATGAAAATGTGCTCATTTAAGATATACAGCACCAGTCAAAAGTTTCCATTTCCCCCATTATTTAAATCAGTCTTCCAAATAGTGTGACTGGGTGTGAAGTGTTTCACTTGTAAACGTTGATCATTGGCCTCGGGCCATCTAGTGGATTGGGTTGTCACTGACTCTACTAAAGGCCTACTCATGAAAATGTCCTTTTAAGACTCTACTAAAGGCTTGTCAACGAGTCCCCTGCTCCCCCAGACTCTAAATCAGTAAAAATTGGCTGGACACCCAGTCCCCTGAAGACTCTACTAAAGGCTTGATCAGGGCCTCGTCCCCTGCTCCCCAGTCTCTACTAAATGGCAGACTCTACTAAAGGCTTGGCTAGGACGAGTCCCCTGCTCCCCCAGACTCTACTAAAGGCTTGGCTAGGACGAGTCCCCTGCTCCCCCAGACTCTACTAAAGGCTTGGCTAGGACGAGTCCCCTGCTCCAACCAGACTCTACTAAAGGCTTGGCTAGGACGAGTCCCCTGCTCCCCCAGACTCTACTAAAGGCTTGGCTAGGACGAGTCCCCTGCTCCCCCAGACTCTACTAAAGGCTTGGCTAGGACGAGTCCCCTGCTCCCCCAGACTCTACTAAAGGCTTGGCTAGGACGAGTCCCCTGCTCCCCCAGACTCTACTAAAGGCTTGGCTAGGACGAGTCCCCTGCTCCCCCAGACTCTACTAAAGGCTTGGCTAGGACGAGTCCCCTGCTCCCCCAGACTCTACTAAAGGCTTGGCTAGGACGAGTCCCCTGCTCCCCCAGACTCTACTAAAGGCTTGGCTAGGACGAGTCCCCTGCTCCCCCAGACTCTACTAAAGGCTTGGCGAGGACGAGTCCCCTGCTCCCCCAGACACTTATGTGTGTGGGATTCCCAGTTTTAAGTATGTTCTCTGTGTGACATGCGTCACCTACTGTGATTATTTCCAGGTGCTAGATGTTAGAGTCGGACAGGGTTTTACCATTAAATGGGCAGTATTTTCCCTGTGTCTGTGTACAGGTTGACCTGCTCTGGGAGGATGAGAGAGGGGACGGTGTGGACTGATCCTAATTCCATGAACAAGTTGGTGAGTCTAAAAATAAGGCAGTCCATAAAGATGGAGGCCATATCCTCTGGAACACGGCTCAAATAGCAGCAGATCTGCCAACAAAGCAACGAAGCAATGCTAAATTACCTTAGAGATTGCTGTGGAAGCTGGATGTATTTCTGACCACTAAACATGGCCATATTGGGCTCGTAACTCATCTGTTGCTTTGGTAGACTCTACTTCTTGCAACTCTGCTGTCGACTGTATGGGATGAAATTGGAGTGTCAACAACAGCTCAGCAGTTGGGGTTTGATACTTTGACATTTCTATGTCAGCGGGTAACATTCCAAAACAACTTTAGTCTGCATGTCATTCTGACACCCAGTTTCAGAACGTGGCCATTGGCTGGAGAAGTTCACTGACAGGGGGGGTCACCATGGGAACTACACTGACAGGGGGGGTCATCGTGTGGACTACTTCTTGTAACATGTTGTATGTTTGTCTAAAGATCTGTAAAGCTTGATAGAAAAACACAACGGCTAATTGATCCATGTCTTTCTCCTTGTAAATGTCTGAGATTAATATTACATTTTCCCCTCCATTGACTTCACACTGCATGCTGAAAAGACCTCATAACCTGTAATGTGGACCACAGAGAGTTCCGGGGCAGAACAGCACATCATTTAGACCTTATTAGTCGACCACGAGGTCCTGACATTGCTGACGTTGGCCACCATAATAGATGGACAGTGAGATAATTGAGATCTGAATAAGAGCTGAAGGAATCCAGCTTGGTTGTTCTGTGGATCCACGCCACAGCATGTGACATGTCATATCCAGATGTACATTTTGACTGACATTTTAATGGACTGAATCATGTTAAAAGTGCCAGAGCCTCTTGGGTGTCTCAGTTGTCTCAGGCAAACTCCTGTCTGTGGTGATTACTTTGCGACTACTTTGCGAGCCTAAGTCGTTGAAGGCACCATTAAAATGTCTTGGATCAAGAGTTATTGTCTGATCCTCCCAAGGTCCTGCCAAAATATGTTAACTATGTACAATGACAGTTTTATAATGACAGTTTACTCAATGGTTTAATGACATCTGGCAGTTAACAGTGTGTCCGAAGCCAGAAACTCCTGTTCTGGACAGCCCCCATCCACATGGTGTGCAGGTTCTTATTCCACACCAGCACTATGTCCCTCGGATACCAAAACACAGGTTGAATATCATGCCAGATCTTTGCACATTAAAATAACTTTGAAAGTCATAAACTCTTAGTCTGCATGGTGTTGATGTTCTCTCCACCCACAAACACGCCAAGTAAATATCTTGTGTCTAATAACAGTGGCATCTGCTCAACTAGTGCATCCAGCAGCTGCCCTCTATGGGGCTTCTTGTACTGATGTGCTCGGTGGACACTGAACAAACAGGAGGTATTCAGGTGAAATGTTCTGAACATTGCTGATAGAAATGTATTGAATAGAGCTGACGTGATTCTCTATTCTACCTGACAGACAGTCATATCTGTTCTACACAATACATTTCTGTCTGAACGTCACCCTATTGAACATTAATATAGCTGGAACCATGATGATGCTATGAATTCAATAATGTCCCCATAATGTTGCTTGAGTATGATAATCAATATGTTGTTTTGTTGCAGACCAGGAGAACCAGTCCGTCCTGATTACGTAAGTTGTTTACTAAAATCTCACTTGAGAAAATGTTTCTACTGCAATATGTTGTGTCACTTTGATGTGATATATTACATTATGAATGGATTAGGCTACGCATAGGAATGAGTCGATGAGTGGGGATATTTGTTAATGAGAGAGGTACAGGATAGAGGTACAGGATAGAGGTTCAGGATTGAGGTTCAGGATAGAGGTACGGGATAGAGGGTATAGGATAGAGGATAGAGGTACAGGATAGAGGTACAGGATAGAGGTACAGGATAGAGGTACAGGATAGAGGTACAGGATAGAGGTTCAGGATTGAGGTACAGGATAGAGGTACAGGATAGAGGTACAGGATAGAGGTTCAGGATAGAGGTACAGGATAGAGGTACAGGATAGAGGTACAGGATAGAGGTACAGGATAGAGGTTCAGGATAGAGGTACAGGATAGAGGTGTACAGGATAGAGGTACAGGATAGAGGTTCACGATAGAGGTACAGGATAAATTATCCCCCGTCTGTGGAATTCATCGTCCACATGATTCATAGAGGTACAGGATACATTCAGGATAGAGGTCACAGGATAGAGGTTTCCTGGTTTTGTACTTAGGATAGTATGGTCAGGAGTGAGGTTGGATGGGTTCAGGATAGAGGTATGTTTGTTTTTCTAGGTTTTGGGATTTCTTGTTTTCTGGTTGAGAATTTGTTCATGGGATAGATTTTCACATTTCTTGTTTTTGTTAGTTTGTTCATGTGTACCTTAACGTTCTGGATCAGAGGCAGGATGGTTCAGGATAGTTTCGTCTCAGGATTGAGAATCAGGATTAGGTAACAAGGCATCTAGATATGGTCAGGTCTTTGGCAAAATAAAGATGTTCAGGATAGATCTGTTCAGGATAGATGGTCTCTGGATAGAGTGGGTCACCAGGATAGAGGTACAGGATTGAGTTTTCAGGATAGAGGTTCAGGATAGATTCTATTCATGGAATGAGGACCACCTTACACTGATTGATTCTACCATGGAATAAATTAATCATCATATTCTGTGGAATGGGTCATCGTCCACATGATTAATCATATTCTATATACAAATGAGTAGGACATCCATACACACTAACAAGGCATCTAGATATGGGTCAGGTCTTTGGCAAAGATGTATGAAGTAATGGACTGTGATCTGTTGTCCATAGAAATGTCACTCATCACCACCAACCCCTACGACTTCCCCATGTGCAGTCAGGGTCAGATCACTGTGGCCAGCATCAACGACAAGGAAGAGCTGGATGCCACAGACGTGAGTCAAACAAAGGGTTCATCATATTCTATATATGGAATGGGTAGGACCACCATACACACTGAATCATCATATTCTATATATGGAATGGGTAGGACCACCATACACACTGAATCATCATATTCTATATATGGAATGGGTAGGACCACCGTACACACTGAATCATCATATTCTATATATGGAATGGGTAGGACCACCATACACACTGAATCATCATATTCTATATATGGAATGGGTAGGACCACCATACACACTGAATCATCATATTCTATATATGGAATGGGTAGGACCACCATACACACTGAATCATCATATTCTATATATGGAATGGGTAGGACCACCATACACACTGAATCATCATATTCTATATATGGAATGGGTAGGACCACCATACACACTGAATCATCATATTCTATATATGGAATGGGTAGGACCACCATACACACTGAATCATCATATTCTATATATGGAATGGGTAGGACCACCATACATACACACTGAATCATCATATTCTATATATGGAATGGGTAGGACCACCATACACACTGAATCATCATATTCTATATATGGAATGGGTAGGACCACCATACACACTGAATCATCATATTCTATATATGGAATGGGTAGGACCACCATACACACTGAATCATCATATTCTATATATGGAATGGGTAGGACCACCATACACACTGAATCATCATATTCTATATATGGAATGGGTAGGACCACCATACACACTGAATCATCATATTCTATATATGGAATGGGTAGGACCACCATACACACTGAATCATCATATTCTATATATGGAATGGGTAGGACCACCATACACACTGAATCATCATATTCTATATATGGAATGGGTAGGACCACCATACACACTGAATCATCATATTCTATATATGGAATGGGTAGGACCACCATACACACTGAATCATCATATTCTATATATGGAATGGGTAGGACCACCATACACACTGAATCATCATATTCTATATATGGAATGGGTAGGACCACCATACACACTGAATCATCATATTCTATATATGGAATGGGTAGGACCACCATACACACTGAATCATCATATTCTATATATGGAATGGGTAGGACCACCATACACACTGAATCATCATATTCTATATATGGAATGGGTAGGACCACCATACACACTGAATCATCATATTCTATATATGGAATGGGTAGGACCACCATACACACTGAATGCACTGTGCAATTCCAACCTGGTGGCAGCTGGGAATTTTCATGTATTTGGTTTTGTTTTATTCTGCCTTGTTGTTAGTTAGGCATGTGCCTCAACGAACTCTTCATGCCTTCACACTTCACCTTGAGGCCCATACTGTACATGTAAGACATCCACAAGAGAGTGTCACTAAGTCCCTGTAGAACTGTGTCAAATGTATTTTTGTGCTGTCATCTACCTGTGTTGGTCAAGTGTAATCACTTGGATCTGAGAAGCCAGTCAAATGTCCATCCCATTTGTTCTGGTGAGAAAACAGAACTGTAGTGTTCTGTATGTGAGCAAACTACCATTCAGTTCATCACTGTTGTACTTCCTGTCTAATGCCAGGATGCCATTACAATCCCCAGTCCCACTCATAGATATACAATATGGCTTCCCACCAGTCCCATGATGAGAAGATGATATACAATATGCATATACAAGATATACTGAAACAGGAGCTGTAAACTGCACCATGGCACTTGATATACAATATCATTAGTCAGAAGCATTAGTCCCAGTGAGGAGTCCCAGGCTGAGCCAGACGTAAACATTAGTCCCACAGAGGGTGAGTCCCACTCATAGATATACACTATGTAAACATTAGTCCCATTCCCAGTCCCACTCATAGATATACAATATGTAAACATTAGTCCCAGTCCCAGTCCCACTCATAGATATACAATATGTAAACATTAGTCCCATTCCCAGTCCCACTCATAGATATACAATATGTAAAACATTAGTCCCATTCCAGTCCCAAACATATAAAAACTAAATGTAGACAGCCAGAGCCTCATCTAAGTAAGAAGAAGATCGTTTCAGTGAGCAGGCCTGTCTAATCGACCTGGCCCGGGTATCCTGGAAAGATATTGATCTCATTCCGTCAGTAGAGGATGCCTGGTTGCCCTTTAAAAGTGCTTTCCTCACCATCTTAAATAAGCACGCCCCATTCACAAAATGTAGAACTAAGAACAGATATAGCCCTTGGTTCAACCCAGACTTGTCTTCCCTTGACCAGCACTAAAACATCCTGTGGCGTTCTGCATTAGCATCAAAAACCCCCACGATATGCAACGTTTCAGGGAAGTTAGGAACCAATATACACAGTCAGTTAGGAAAGCCAAGGATAGCTTTTTCAAACAGATATTTGCGTCCTGTAGCACTAATTCCACTAAGTTATGGGACACTCTAAAGTCCATGGAGAATAAGAGCACCTCCTCCCAGATGCCCAATGTCACCACCGATAAATCTACGATAAACAATGATTTCAAGAAGCATTATTCTACGGCTGGCCATGCTTTCCACCTGGCTACCCCGAGCAACAGCTCTTCACCCCCTGCAGCAACTTGCCCAAGCCCTAAAACTAAATGCATGCTCTTCAACCGATTGCTGCCCGCACCCACCCGCCCGCCCAACTAGCATCACTACTCTGGACGGTTCTGACTTAGAATATGTGGACAACAACAAATAGACTGTAAACTCTAGCCTCCAACACTCTACTCAGCAAACTGGATGTAGTCTATCACAGTGTCATCCGTTTTGTTACCAAAGCCCCATATACTACCCACCACTGTGACCTGTATGCTCTTGTTTGCTGGCCCTCGCTACATATTCGTCGCCAAACCCACTGGCTCCAGGTCATCTATAATCTTTGCTCGGTAAAAGCCCCGTCTTATCTTAGCTCACTGGTCACCATAGCAACACCCACCCGTAACAGCAGGTATATTTCACTGGTCATCCCCAAAGTCAACACTTCCTTTGGCCGCCTTTCCTTCCAGTTCTCTGCTGCCAATGACTGGAACGACTTGCAAAAATCGCTGAAGCTGGAGACTCTAATCTCCCTCTCTAACTTTAAGCATCAGCTGTCAGAGCAGCTTACAGATCACTGCACCTGTACATAGCCAATCTGTAAACAGCACACCCAACTACATCATCCCCATATTGTTATTTATTTCTTGCTCTTTTGCACCCCAGAATCTCTACTTGATTTAAAATGATGGAAGTTGGTTCAAATCAAAACCTAACCCACAAAAACTTGGCCAATGTGACATCAGAATCAAGTGATCTTGTATTTCTGAGTCCGTTGTTGTTGGTTCTCTCACCAGTGGCTGATAAAATCGGCTACCTGCTGGGCCTGAACTCAGCTGAGATGCTGAAGGCTCTGTGCTACCCTTAAGTGAATGAGTATGTGACCAAGGGACAGACCATGCCTCAAGTAAGGTGGCCAAACACAGCATCTACCATCTTCTGAGAACCAGAAATATTTTGGTGATGAGTGAATTGAAATTGAATTGAAAAGTGATGTTGTTTTCCCCAAGCTCTTTTCACCTTGTCACTAGACATGGTCAATATATCATGTATTCATTTGAGCTATTATCATTGCAGGTTAATAACTCAGTCTCGGCTCTGGCCAAGTCCATCTACGAGAGGATGTTCTTGTGGATGGTCATCCTTATCAACGATATGTTGGACACCAAGAATCCAAGGCAGTTCTACATCGGTGTGCTTGACATTGCCGGGTTTGAGATCTTTGATGTGAGTCTGAGACCAGAACAAGACAATTCGTTGTGATTGAGAGGGATTACAGCCTTGTATGATGATGAAATGATCCCTTTTGAAATTGCTTCAACAGTACAACAGCATGGAGCAGCTGTGCATCAACTTCACCAATGAGAAACTGCAACAGTTTTTCAACCACACCATGTTCGTCTTGGAACAAGAGGAGTACAAGAAGGAGGGAATCGTCTGGGCCTTCATTGACTTCGGCATGGACTTGGCTGCCTGCATTGAGCTTATTGAGAAGGTAAACTGTCTGTCAGGATTATAATGGACCTCAACAGCAAAGATCATATGAAGATATTATCACATGGTACAACACATCTGACTGTTGAGAACTCAATATGTTTACTATTGTGCCCCTAAATGAAGATACTCTCATAATAGCATGTTTGCTAAAATAATAAATGTGATCCTAAATGTAAATATCACTGATATGATGTACATCTCTTTTCGTAAAGCCATTGGGCATCTTCTCCATCCTTGAATAGGAGTGCATGTTCCCCAAGTCTTCAGACACTACCTTCAAGGACAAGCTGTACTCCCAGCATCTTGGCAAAACCAAGGCGTTTGAGAAGCCCAAGCCAGCCAAAGGCAAGGCAGAGGCCCACTTCTCCCTGGTGCACTACGCCGGCACTGTGGACTACAACATCACTGGCTGGCTGGAGAAGAACAAGGACCCCCTGAACGACTCAGTTCTTCAGCTGTACGGGAAGTCCTCAGTCAAACTGATGGCGACCCTGTATGTCAGCTGTAGTGATTATCAGAAATGATTTCTGAGAACATGGTTTGTAACCCTCTTACAGGAGAACTTACATAAGCTGATGACCAACTTGAGGAGCACTCATCCTCACTTTGTGCGCTGCCTGATCCCCAACGAGTCAAAGACTCCAGGTACAATAGATGTTGAGTTAAATATGACATCTTGTCAGTACAGTATCAGTAACATTAACAAACCAGTCTTTAACCTGTTTATGAGTATTTATAGAGACTTGGTTTGTGTTTCCAGGTCTGATGGAGAACTTCCTGGTTATCCACCAGCTCAGGTGTAATGGTGTTCTGGAGGGCATCAGGATCTGCAGGAAGGGCTTCCCCAGTAGAATCATCTATGCTGACTTCAAGCAGAGGTACACACACACACACACACACACACACACACACACACACACACACACACACACACACACACACACACACACACACACACACACACACACACACACACACACACACACACACACACAAATATATTCTCCAAGGGTGTTCCCAGGCTTAACCAACCCATTACAGCTTGACTCATGTTAAACATTCAACACGCGCGCGCACATACTAATCTTCTCTAAGGGTTATCCCAACATAAGAATAGCCTTATTATTTTACGTAATATAACCGACCTATTACAACTTGACATTTCTCCTGATTCAGGTACAAAGTACTGAATGCCAGTGTCATCCCCGAGGGCCAGTTCATGGACAACAAGAAGGCTTCTGAGAAGCTGCTTGGGTCCATTGATGTGAATCACGAGGACAACAAGTTTGGACACACCAAGGTCAGTCAAATACCCCCCAGCAAAAACTACTTTTCTACGTCAAAATAAAATGTATGAGGTGAAGAAAAGTTAAGTAAAGAAATAAAAACAACAGCAAAAATACTTTCTATCTCTTTCCACTTGACTGGTTCTATAATTGACCATGTCAACCTGTGTCAGGTGTTCTTCAAAGCCGGTCTGCTGGGTGTCCTGGAGGAGATGAGAGATGAGAAGCTGGCCTCTCTGGTCGGCATGGTCCAGGCTCTCAGCCGTGGATTCCTCATGAGGAGAGAGTTCACCAAGATGATGGAGAGGAGGTGAGGAAGAGTAGACAGACAATTCTGTCAGCCTCCTGTATGTAATGTATAATGATTGTGTACTGAATATGCTGTGAGTTGTTCAGGATGAGAAGGTACATGTTATAATATTCTATTAAAGCAGCAGGTTGTGATTTAGCAAGCTGTTCAATTGTTATTTAACTTTGTGATATTTACCCATTAATTCTGGAATAATATGAAATTGTCAGGATTTGGCCAGGGTTGTTCCGGTTTTTGGTCACTAGATGCCCCCATTGTGCCTTTTGACCTTTTGTTTTCCTTTGATCCCCATTATTATTTGCACCTGTGCCTCGTTTCCCCTGATTGTATTTAAACCCTTTGTTTTCCTCAGTTCTTTGCTCTGTGTTTGTATGTTAGCACCCAGCCCTAGTACTCTGTGAACTCTTGTTGATCCCGGTGGACTCTCTTGTGGAATTCTGTTTTTTTGTTCTTGTTTGTTTGTTTTTGAGTATCTTTTGAGGCTTTTTTTGCTATACCTTCCACCTTGTGGATTTACCTTTTTTGTCTTGGAGGATTACCTTTGTTCTTGTGTAATTCCTTTTGAGGTTGTGGAGTTACATGTTTTCCTGAAGAACTTCACTTTTTACTTCATTAAATACACCGTCTCAAGTACTGCTGTGTCTGCCTCATCTTCTGGGTTCTGCCGACTATTCGTGGCTCAGTTGGTTAAGTGACTGTTTCTCACTCCGGAGACCCGGGTTCGTAACCGGGTCCTGACAGAAATGCCTCGTGATCTTAACATCACCTGTCAGTTCTTTCATCTAGAGCGCCGTCTATACATTTAAGAGGGATTATATTTCCCTAGCCTCATTCCTCAGCTGTATGCAAAAAGTGGTGTGGTCCCCATTTTGTTATTCTTCAAATCGCAGAATGTAGCTTTAAAGACGTCATCCAGTGATTTTATTTATTTTTTTTCCAGTTAAGGAATACTGGGAATGCCACTGTAACGGTTTTCTAGTGGTGAAGGAGAGTCGGACCAAACTGCAGCATGTAGATTGCGATCCATTTTTAATCAAACAAACATGTAACACTAATCAATACAAAACACTACAAAAACAATAAACGAAACGAAAACCGAAAACAGCCTATACTTTGTGTCAACTAACACAGAACAAGGACATCAAGACACTAAGGACAATCACCCACAACACAACCAAAGAATATGGCTGCCTAAATATGGTTCCCAATCAGAGACAACGATAAACACCTGACTCTGATTGAGAACCACTTCAGACAGCCATAGACTCTCCTAGAACACCCCACTAAGCTACAATCCCACTACATACACACCACATACAAAAACCCATGTCACACCCTGGCCTGACCAAATAAACGAAGATAAACACAAAATACTCCGACCAGGGCGTGACAGCCACTCCTTGAAGTATGCAGTTGTATAAAAAAAAAATTATAATAATATTCGAAACATATATATCGTTTTCCACAGGAAAAGTTTTTTTTAACACTGGAGGAGATCTTTAAGCATGTCACTCACCATGTCACTCACCACGTCACTCACCACGTCACTCACCACATCACTCACCACGTCACTCACCACGTCACTCACCATGTCACTCACCCTGTCACTCACCCTGTCACTCACCATGTCACTCACCACGTCACTCACCACGTCACTCACCACGTCACTCACCATGTCACTCACCACGTCACTCACCACGTCACTCACCACGTCACTCACCATGTCACTCACCACGTCACTCACCACGTCACTCACCTTGTCACTCACCACGTCACTCACCACGTCACTCACCACGTCACTCACCACATCACTCACCACGTCACTCACCACGTCACACACCATGTCACTCACCATGTCACTCACCATGTCACTCACCACGTCACTCACCACGTCACACACCACGTCACACACCATGTCACTCACCATGTCACTCACCATGTCACTCACCCTGTCACTCACCATGTCACTCACCCTGTCACTCACCCTGTCACTCACCATGTCACTCACCATGTCACTCACCATGTCACTCACCATGTCACTCTATCCTTTCTGTGGACCAGAGATTCCGTCTTCACCATCCAGTACAACATCCGTTCATTCATGAATGTGAAAACCTGGCCATGGATGAAGTTGTACTTCAAGATCAAGCCCCTGCTGCAGAGCGCTGAGACTGAGAAGGAGCTGGCCAACATGAAGGAGAACTATGAGAAGATGACGTCGGACTTGGCCAAGGCTCTGGCCAAGAAGAAGGAGTTGGAGGAGAAGATGGTGGCCATGGTGCAGGAGAAGAATGACCTGGCGCTTCAAGTCGCATCTGTGAGTGAGCAACAACCCTCATCAGAGCACATTTAGACACACAAGTACACAGACACAATCGCACACACATCAGCACTTATCAACAATAATTGAATAGGATGCAGAATACAGTATTGTCTAGAATACAGTATATACATATGAACAATAATTGAATAGGATGGCCTTGACTAGAATACAGTATATACATATGAACAATGATTGAATAGGATGGCCTTGACTAGAATACAGTATATACATATGAACAATGATTGAATAGGATGGCCTTGACTAGAATACAGTATATACATATGAACAATGATTGAATAGGATGGCCTTGATTAGAATACAGTATATACATATGAACAATGATTGAATAGGATGGCCTTGACTAGAATACAGTATATACATATGAAGTACATAGAACAATGATGACAGGTCTATGTACGTAGGGCAGCAGCCACTAAGGTGACTAGAATACAGTATATACAGTACATATGAAGTGGGTAAAACAGTATGTTCCCCCCTCCCAAGACTTGGGGAACATGCACTCCTCTTCAAGGATGGACCAGTGTTCGATTATTACAGTGGCCAGTGATGCCAGGTCTATGTACATAGGGCAGCCGCCTCTAAGGTGCAGGGTTGAGTAACCAGGTAGTAACCGGCTAGTGATGGCTGTTTAACAGTCTGATGGCCTTTAGATAGAAGCTGTTTTTCAGTCTCTCTGTCCCTGCTTTGACTCACCTGTACTGACCTCACCTTCTGGAAGGTAGCGGGGTGAAGAGGAAGTGGCTCGGGTGGTGATGATGCACCTGTACTGACCTCACCTTCTGGATGATTTTGGATGATGATGGATGATGTAGCGGGGTGAACAGGCGGTTGAAGTCCTTGATGATCTTTTTGGCATGTGATATATATTTATATATGTCATGCATTTAAATTGATATGACTTATTTGACTAAATGAAGTCTATATTTTGATACACGAAGTGAGAACACAGGTTTTTTTCTCCTGTTCTGAAACCAGGATTCAGAGAATCTGAACGATGCTGAGGAAAGGTGTGAGGGGCTCATCAAGAGCAAGATCCAGCTGGAGGCCAAACTCAAAGAGACGACTGAGAGGCTGGAGGACGAGGAGGAGATGAATGCTGAGTTGACTGCCAAGAAGAGGAAGCTGGAGGATGAGTGCTCTGAGCTGAAGAAGGACATTGATGACCTGGAGCTCACCTTGGCCAAAGTGGAGAAGGAGAAGCACGCCACTGAAAACAAGGTCTTGTAAACAGTCCAACCAAACAATAATCCAAAGAATGATCAACTCAAAACAGAAATGTAATTCAAGTCTTTTTGTGAGTGCAGTAAAAATTAAGACACAAAATAGTGTAATTTCAGTTGTGGTGGACTCCCCACATTCATTACATGTTCTGCTCCCCCCTCGTTTCTGATTTCCATTCAGTCCACTGGCATGGAGTACAGTGCCATCTAGTGTTGAATCTATAGTACAGTACTTGTTGACACATTTCTATTATCCATTTAACCACTTATGGTGAAGTGACCAAAAACGAATTTTGTTGTGGCCGTTTTCAGGTTAAAAACCTGACAGAGGAGATGGCGTCTATGGATGAGAGTGTTGCCAAGCTGACCAAGGAGAAGAAAGCCCTCCAAGAGGCCCACCAGCAGACACTGGACGACCTGCAGGCAGAGGAGGACAAAGTCAACACTCTGACCAAGGCCAAGACCAAGCTGGAACAGCAAGTGGACGACGTGAGTGGAGTTTGACATTCTGACCATGATATTATGCAAGATGATATAATCTACAGTTGTTTAGATTTGACCAACACATGTCTGTTTATATCTTGTAGCTTGAGGGTTCTCTGGAGCAAGAGAAGAAGCTCCATATGGACCTTGAGAGAGCCAAGAGAAAGCTGGAGGGAGATCTGAAACTGGCCCAGGAGTCCATAATGGACCTGGAGAATGACAAGCAGCAGTCTGATGAGAAAATCAAGAAGTAAACACAAATAAATGACGACAGTATTACCTGCCTTCTTGATCAACATAATGGTTCTTCTTGGCTCATTCTTGTAATCATCAAAGTAGTCTTTGTATGTGATTCTTAAAAGCAAAGTGAATGGTAGCTTAGGCTCCCTTTACACTGTCTAACCTAAACCTAACTTTACAATCAACGTGTTTGTGTTTGTTATGAAGGAGTTTGAGACCACCCAGCTCCTCAGCAAGATAGAGGATGAGCAGTCTCTGGGTGCTCAGCTGCAGAAGAAGATCAAGGAACTCCAGGTACAGTACAGGATCTAAGCACCAGTACAGGAAAATAACCAATGCATTTCTTCTGGTAGCACACATTCTTCCTGGTGGATTCTGATGACTCAGTAAGATGGAAGATGGTGCTTCTTGCTGGTGCTTCTAATCTGTGTAAAGATGTTGCTTCTTAACTTTGTTAGTTTGGTTCCTGCATGGGACAATGTCTAATGAATATAGTAAATATGTTAGTGTAGCTGGCTATGTATAAACACATTTATGCTAAATATACAGTACATGCTATTATTATGTAGTGAGGTTCAATTGTTTCAACTGTATTGTAGTGTTCATTCCCCCTGCTCTTACCACCTGTTTTAGGCCCGTATTGAGGAGCTGGAGGAGGAAATTGAGGCTGAGCGTGCTGCCAGGGCCAAGGTTGAGAAGCAGAGGGCCGATCTGTCCAGGGAACTTGAGGAGATCAGCGAGAGACTGGAGGAGGCCGGAGGCGCCACTGCTGCTCAGATTGAGATGAACAAGAAGCGCGAGGCTGAGTTCCAGAAGCTGCGTGGTGATCTTGAAGAGTCCACTCTGCAGCATGAGGCCACAGCCGCCGCTCTGCGCAAGAAGCAGGCCGACAGTGTGGCTGAGCTCGGGGAGCAGATCGACAACCTGCAGCGCGTCAAGCAGAAGCTGGAGAAGGAGAAGAGTGAGTACAAGATGGAGATTGATGACCTCTCCAGCAACATGGAGGCTGTCGCCAAGGCTAAGGTGAGAAGTGATGTTTTGGTCAAGCAGTGTTGAGGATGGTCAGCTAAATGACCATTCAATAAACTGAGGTTGACAGTCCCATATGTTTCACTAACAGGGTAATCTGGAGAAGATGTGCCGTACTCTTGAGGACCAGCTGAGTGAGATCAAGACTAAGAATGATGAGAATGTTCGCCAGGTCAACGACATCAGCGGACAGAGGGCCAGACTCCTTACAGAAAATGGTACCTCCAACAATGACCAACAAACCAATATAGTTCACCTCAGTAGTACACAATAACATGTGTTGGGGGCTGTAAATTCAGTCCACACAGTTTCTGCACTACGATTCCTCAAAATACAATTTCAATCGAGAAAGAATGACTCACAGGAGGTCCCTCTTTCCCTGCAGGTGAGTTTGGCCGCCAGCTGGAGGAGAAGGAAGCCCTGGTGTCTCAGCTGACCAGAGGCAAACAGGCCTTCACCCAGCAGGTGGAGGAGCTGAAGAGACTGATTGAGGAGGAGGTCAAGGTAAGGCATCCTAAATGGGAACCACCTTCCAGTTTAGAGCTTTATCTACACATAGACTGTTTCTACACCTCCCTCAGAGACTCCTACTGTCATCTGTTTTACTCTCCCTCTCTAATCTCTCTTTGTCTTTCTTTCTCTCTCAGGCTAAAGTGGAGGACTAAGTATGAAACTGATGCCATCCAACGCACAGAGGAGCTGGAGGAGGCCAAGTGAGTTGCACTCAATTGCAAAGACTAAAATAAACGGTGTGGATGGTGAGGCTGGTAGGGGATCTGAGAAAATGGTACTTCAATATGTAGTGCAATATTTGAAACTGGTATCATTTCCTATTTATGCTATGTTTATTCCTCCAGTGTAGTTTGTTTTGAACAGGCAGACCAGTTGTATAAGTGAAGCATTTAGAGAGAGGTTTAGTGCTTTTATATTTCATAATGTCAACCCACCCAATTCATATTCATTATATAGACAGGCGCGCTTTATTTTGTCTGGATTAGCATCCCAGATAAATCTCAATATGTTTTGCTCATATGATTTGAAAAAAACGAATCATCAGGAGTAGGCAGCTCCATAAATCAGTGAGTAAGCTGAGATATGACTAAGTGTCACGCCCTGACCTTAGTTATCTTTGTTTTCTTTATTATTTGGTTATGTCAGGGTGTGACTAGGGTGGTTTGTGTAGTTTTGTATTGTCTAGGGGTTTTAGTTTATTTATGGGGTTTAACTCGTCTGTATGTCTATGGTTGCCTAGATTGTTTCTCAATCAGAGGCAGCTGTTTATCGTTGTCTCTGATTGGGGACCATATTTAGGTAGACATATTCAATGGATAGTTTGTGGATTGTTATTCTATGTTTAGTTGCCTGTTTGCAGTAGTTATATAGCTTCCACGGTTCGTTTTGTTTCAGTGTTCGTTCTTTTCATTCAAAGAGTTATGTACGCGTATCACGCTGCGCCTTGATCTCCTCATTATGACGACCGTGACAGAACAACCCACACTACAAGGACCAAGCAGCGTGAAAAGGAGGAGCAGCGCTTAATGGGGAGATGGACCTGGGAGGAGATTTTAGATGAAGCAGGACCCTGGATACAGCCGGGGGAGTATCGCCGTCCTAAGGAGGAGTTAGATGCAGCGAAAGTGGAACGGCGATACTACGAGTATAAATACCGGAGAAAAGAGGAACAGCGACGATATGAAGGTGCACGGAAGCACGAGAGGCAGCCCCAATATTTTTTTTTTTGGGGGTGGCACACGAGGAGATTGGCTGAGTCAGGTAGAAGACCTGAGCCAACTCCTGTGCTTTCTGTGGGGAGCGTGTTACTGGTCAGGCACCGTGTTATGCGGTAGAGCGCATGGTGTCTCCAGTGCGCTAATCTAGCCCGGTGCGCTCTATTCCAGCTCCTCGGATTGGCCGGGCTAGAATGGGCATCCAGCCAGGAAGGAGGGTGCCGGTTCAGCGCTCCTGGTCTCCAGTGTACCTCCTTGGACCAGGATATCCTGCGCCGGCTTTGCGTACTGTGTTTCTGGTGAGTCCACACAGCCCAATACGTCCTGTGCCAGCGCCCCGCATTTGCAGGGCAAAAATAATCATCCAGCCAGGACGGGTGGTGCCAGCTCTACACACCAGACCTCCAGTATGCCTCCACAGTCCAGTACGTAAATCTGGTCTGTGTAGACAACATACGATCAATCTTGCAGAATGCGCAGACAGGCACTCACTATAGGCAGCATACAAGTCACTGGAAAATATCAAAACCTTCTGCCCAAACCTTCTGCTAAAACATTCTGCCCAAACCTCTGCACAAACATTCTGCACAAACATTCTGCTAGAACATTCTGCCCAAACCTCTGCACAAACATTCTGCTAAAACAGTCTGCCCAAACCTTCTGCCCAAACATTCTGCCCAAACCTCTACAGAAATGTGATCAAGTATGTCAGTGCTTTTTCTTTTACAAACTGCTGTGGCTTAATTCCAATAGTGCCCAATTATACATTAAATACAGGGCATTATTGCCACCATAAAAGGTAAATGGAGGGCGTTTTCTTGTACCCAGCATGCACAACCCACATGGAATTCCTAGTCTCCGGCAGCTTTTGGAACTGCGTCTCAACAACGTTGAGTTCATCTCATCCTACGTTGCCCTTCAGTCTCCACATTAGAAAAAAAGTGTGCTATCTAGAACCTAAAAGGGTTCTTTGTCCGTCCCCAATGGAAAACTCCTTCAATAACCCTCTTTAGTTGCAGGTAGAACTCTTCGACATCGACCTGGAGTTTGATGAGGACTTGAGTATGGCCCGCGTCGACACCATCACCCCCTAAATGAACTAATTACAAATAAAACCAATAAAAGTACTGAGTCAATGTGCGGGGGTAAAGGTTAGTCGAGGTCATTTGTAAAGTGACTATGCGTAGATAATAAACAGCGAGTAGCAGCAGTGTTAAAACAAAGATCAGATGGTTCAGCAGTCTAAGGACTTGGGGGTAGAAGCTGTTAAGGAGCCTTTTGGACCGAGACTTGGCACTCTGGTACCGCTTGCCGGGCGGTAGCAAAGAAAACAGTCTATGACTTAAAATGTCTGGTACCGTGTTTATAATGTCTGGTACCGTGTTTATAATGTCTGGTACCGTGTTTATAATGTCTGGTACCGTGTTTATAATGTCTGGTACTGTGTTTATAATGTCTGGTACTGTGTTTATAATGTCTGGTACCGTGTTTATAATGTCTGGTACCGTGTTTATAATGTCTGGTACCGTGTTTATAATGTCTGGTACCGTGTTTATAATGTCTGGTACCGTGTTTATAATGTGAATGACCGTGTTTATAATGTCTGGTACCGTGTTTATAATGTCTGGAACCGTGTTTATAATGTCTGGAACCGTGTTTATAATGTCTGGTACCGTGTTTATAATGTCTGGTACCGTGTTTATAATGCCTGGTACCGTGTTTATAATGCCTGGTACCGTGTTTATAATGTCAATGACCGTGTTTATAATGTCAATGACCGTGTTTATAATGTCAATGACCATGTTTATAATGTCTGGTACCGTGTTTATAATGTCAATGACCGTGTTTATAATGTCAATGACCGTGTTTATAATGTCTGGTACCGTGTTTATAATGTCTGGTACCGTGTTTATAATGTCTGGTACCGTGTTTATAATGTATATTATCGTGTTTATAATGTCTATCATCGTGTTTATAATGTCTGGTACCGTGTTTATAATGCCTGGTACCGTGTTTATAATGTCTGGTACCGTGTTTATAATGTCTGGTACCGTGTTTATACTGTCTGGTACCGTGTTTATAATGTCTGGTACCGTGTTTATAATGTCTGGTACCGTGTTTATAATGTCTATTATCGTGTTTATAATGTCTGGTACCGTGTTTATAATGTCTGGTACCGTGTTTATAATGCCTGGTACCGTGTTTATAATGCCTGGTACCGTGTTTATAATGTCTGGTACCGTGTTTATAATGTCTATTATCGTGTTTATAATGTCTATTATCGTGTTTATAATGTCTGGTACCGTGTTTATAATGTCTGGTACCGTGTTTATAATGTCTGGTACCGTGTTTATAATGTCTGGTACCGTGTTTATACTGTCTGGTACCGTGTTTATAATGTCTGATACCGTGTTTATAATGTCTGGTACCGTGTTTATAATGTCTGGTACCGTGTTTATACTGTCTGGTACCGTGTTTATAATGTCTGGTACTGTGTTTATAATGTCTGGTACTGTGTTTATAATGTCAATGACCGTGTTTATAATGTCTGGTACCGTGTTTATAATGTCTGGTACTGTGTTTATAATGTCAATGACCGTGTTTATAATGTCTGGTACCGTATTTATAATGTCAATGACCGTGTTTATAATGTCTGGTACCGTGTTTATAATGTCTGGTACCGTGTTTATAATGTCTGGTACCGTGTTTATAATGTCTATTATCGTGTTTATAATGTCTATTATCGTGTTTATAATGTCTGGTACCGTGTTTATAATGCCTGGTACCGTGTTTATAATGTCTGGTACCGTGTTTATAATGTCTGGTACCGTGTTTATAATGTCTGGTACCGTGTTTATAATGTCTGGTACCGTGTTTATAATGTCTGGTACCGTGTTTATAATGTCTATTATCGTGTTTATAATGTCTGGTACCGTGTTTATAATGTCTGGTACCGTGTTTATAATGTCTGGTACCGTGTTTATAATGTCTGGTACCGTGTTTATAATGTCTGGTACCGTGTTTATAATGTCTGGTACTGTGTTTATAATGTCTGGTACCGTGTTTATAATGTCTGGTACCGTGTTTATAATGTCTGGTACCGTGTTTATAATGTCTGGTACCGTGTTTATAATGTCTGGTACCGTGTTTATAATGTCTGGTACCGTGTTTATAATGTCTGGTACCGTGTTTATAATGTCTGGTACCGTGTTTATAATGTCTGGTACCGTGTTTATAATGTCTGGTACCGTGTTTATAATGTCTGGTACCGTGTTTATAATGTCTATTATCGTGTTTATAATGTCTATTATCGTGTTTATAATGTCTGGTACCGTGTTTATAATGTCTGGTACCGTGTTTATAATGTCTGGTACCGTGTTTATACTGTCTGGTACCGTGTTTATAATGTCTGGTACCGTGTTTATAATGTCTGGTACCGTGTTTATAATGTCTGGTTCCGTGTTTATAATGTCTATTATCGTGTTTATAATGTCTATTATCGTGTTTATAATGTCTGGTACCGTGTTTATAATGCCTGGTACCGTGTTTATAATGCCTGGTACCGTGTTTATAATGTCTGGTACCGTGTTTATAATGTCTGGTACCGTGTTTATAATGTCTGGTACCGTGTTTATACTGTCTGGTACCGTGTTTATAATGTCTGGTACCGTGTTTATAATGTCTGGTACCGTGTTTATAATGTCTGGTACCGTGTTTATAATGTCTGGTACTGTGTTTATAATGTCTGGAACCGTGTTTATAATGTCTGGAACCGTGTTTATAATGTCTGGAACCGTGTTTATAATGTCTGGTACCGTGTTTATAATGTCTGGTACCGTGTTTATAATGCCTATTATCGTGTTTATAATGTCTTTATAATGTCTGGTACCGTGTTTGTCATGCCTATTATCGTGTTTATAATGTCTGGAACCGTGTTTATAATGTCTGGTACCGTGTTTATAATGTCTGGTACCGTGTTTATAATGTCTGGTACCGTGTTTATAATGCCTATTATCGTGTTTATAATGTCTTTATACTGTCTGGTACCGTGTTTATACTGTCTGGTACCGTGTTTATACTGTCTGGTACCGTGTTTATAATGTCTGGTACCGTGTTTATACTGTCTGGTACCGTGTTTATAATGTCTGGTACCGTGTTTATAATGTCTTTATAATGTCTGGTACCGTGTTTATAATGTGAATTATTGTAATTTCACCACTAGATGGGACAAGGGAACACTAATCATTATGGAAGTGTATATCTGCATTTCTTTAGGGGGGGGATGCAAATTGGCTAATGATAAATCAATATCATGTTCTCTTTACTTTTTTCATGTATATATTTGCATAATCTCGGATAACCCAGGACTAAAATCTTGTGTAATTTGGTCAGATAATCGATTACCATTTGTTTTCACGTTGTCTGGCCACATTAGATTATTGTGTGCATTATCTGGGACAAAATTCAACTGGAAAAAAACGTTGTATCCTGAGAACTTTGTTCTGAGAATTTCCGGCCCAATCACCAAAGTGTTCTCTTAAGTGCTGCCATGTTTATGTTACCATCTTGCTTCTCCTATTTGTTTCTTATGGAAACATTTCAATTTGGGCGTGTTCATACAGGCCACTTCCCCTGAGTATAAAGGGTTAAAACTATCACGGATGATTTATAATAGCTTAGTTGTATGAATTGTGTAGTTACATTTCTCCATCCTCATCCCTCAGCTGGTTACCAAAACAAGTGACCTCTTTGTTGAGGTGTCCGCTTTGATGTGGTTTAAATCCCAGATTGCTCCTTTAGTTAAAGTACAGTATTTTTATGGTATGAAAAGCTGTTTTCTGAGAAATAATTCCACAGTCACAAAGGAAGTGTATGTAGGCCGACATGTTTTTAATCAATGCTCAACATTTTACCATGAAAATCATATTTTATGAAACACAGGAAATTGACAAGACTTTGGTCTTTTTTATTCAGCCTCTTTTCCCTGTAAGAAGAAAGAAATAACAGAATGGATCAGTATTAATAATGAACATGATAAATATATCAACACTTTGAAATAACAGAATGGCTCAAGCATTTAAGACTCAGTAAATGTCAGAATTGTCTACTGTGAAGTCAGGTGTAGGTTTAGCAGCACTTCTGTACCTTTCCAGAGTCACGGGTCTTGGCTCTGAGCTTGTTGACCTGAGTCTCAGCGATGTCAGCACGCTCCTCAGCCTCTTCCAGCTCATTCTGAACCTTCCGGAACTTAGACATGTGCTGGTTGGATGCTTCCTCCTGGGTGAGGAAAAGAGACGAGAGCAAAACATCAGTATTGAACGTTTGAAGCCTCATATTATTTTTATTTTTTTATTCATATAATTATTTTAAAGATATTTTAAAAAGATGTAGGATAGCATTGTACAGTATATATAGGGAGATAGATGATACAGAAGAGAAAGTGAGTGGTGGAACAGAGGATCAATCTGCTGCTTCCAGGGCCATGTGATCCAGGAGAGTCAGCACCACCTCTCTACTTTAAAATGTTACACATAGGAAGAGTCACTGTGCGTACATTTCTTCAGAAATGACTTGCACTATCAACTGAGTCAATGTTGACGTTTTGCAGTAACAACACTTCAACTAATCTCACTAAATGTTTTGTAATGTCTCCTTGGGACTGTAAGCTTTCAGAGGATTTGACTAAGTCTGTGACTCACCGCTTCCTCAGCCTGCCTCTTGTAGGCCTTCACTTTCATCTGCAGCTTATCTACCAGGTCCTGAAGTCTGCCAACGTTCTTCTTATCCTCCTCAGTCTGTGGGAGAAGTTACAAGGATCAATAGTCTATAGTTTAACACACAAACCAGTGTGCTTTAGTGTGTGAAGAATGCACTTTCTCTTACCTGGTAAGTGAGCTCCTTGACTCTGCGCTCATATTTGCGGACTCCCTTGACTGCGTCTACACCTCTTCTCTGCTCAGCCTCCACCTCAGTCTCGAGCTCACGCACCTTTGTGGAAGAAATAAAGGTCAGCATTTATGTGAGGTGGTGAAGTCAGACGTAACAAATGTTTGTAAAACAGAGGAATCTTCTTCTACTGGTCAAGAAATGTCTGCTCTTATGAACTTTTACGATTTTAATTAAAGGGGTCTATAATGAAAACAACTACTTTTCATGATGTAGGTGGGCTATTGAGAGAAAAAGCCATTACACAATGCCCCTGTTTATTTTCATATGATCAAATACACTTCCAGCAATCTGTTTTTCAATCCACCCTGCTGTTAACTCACCCTGGACTCCAGTTTCTGGAGCTGCTTCTTGCCTCCCTTCATGGCCAGATTCTCAGCCTCATCCAGACGGTGCTGTAGGTCCTTGACTGTGACCTCCAGGTTCTTCTTCATCCTCTCCAGGTGAGAGCTGGTGTCCTGTTCCTTCTTCAGCTCCTCGGCCATCATGGCCGCCTGGAATGGTAGTTAGTTTAATTTATGCACCAACTGGCACCAATCATAAAGCTCATTCGGGATCTTTGGTGTGGTTAAACCAGCCTAGCGACTGCTGGCCCTTGGGGACAAATCAAGTTGTTGGAATTCAAGGACTCACGTCAGTGATGGCCTTCTTGGCCTTCTCCTCTGCATTCCTGGCCTCCTGGACGATGTCGTCCACCTCTCCCTGCACCTGAACCAGGTCAGTCTCCAGCTTCTTCTTGGTGTTCGCAAGGCTGGTGTTCTGAACGAGGAAACAAGGCGATTTGTTTGACTCTCAAGAGAACTTACAAGTGAGAAAGAGAAAGTCACAAGGCTGAAATCATGAAAATGTAAACGTTATGCTTGGTTGAGTTTCATTAGAAATGGCTTTTGACCCGTACCTGGGAGTGCAGCAGTCCAACACGCTCGCTGGCGTCCACCAGCTCAGTCTCAGCCACTTTGCGGCCTCTCTCTGTCTGCTCCAGAGCAACTCTCAGCTCCTCGATTTCAGCCACCATCAGACCGTTTCTGCGCTCCACCATGGCTGCCTGCTCCTTCATATCTTCTGCGGCTCGGACGGCATCATCAAGGTGCAATTGTGCATCCTGGGGTTCACAATTACATAGCATCATTAGACTTGTGGAAGTGGGGGCGATAGGATTGGTATTAAAGGGGAAAGGGTGATAACTAGTCAGTCGTACAACTGAATGCCTTCAACTGAAATGTGTCTTCTGCATTTAACCCTCTGAATCAGAGAGGTGAAGGGGTCTGCCTTAATCCACATTCACGTCATCGGCGCCCAGGGAACAGTGGGTTAACTGCCTTGCTCAGGGGCAGAATGACAGATCCAGCAACCATTAGGCTACCTGCCTCCCCAGTGGGTAATAGGCATGTTCATTGGTAAAAATGTCCCCGATATCCCAACAGTATATTAGTCTACTCTAATATCCATACCTTCCTACAGTATATTAGTCTACTCTAATATCCCTACCTTCCTACAGTATATTAGTCCAGTCTATTACATTCCTCTGATCTATTATTTTCTACTGATTCACAAACAAATCCCTCCCCATGTTCAGGTTGTTGAGCCTGATGTCCAAGTCCCTTTACCTTGAACTGTCCCTGGACGTTCCTCAGCTGTTTCTGGGCCTCAGCGGCCTGCCTGTTGGCGTGGCTCAGCTGGATCTCCATCTCATTCAGGTCTCCCTCCATCTTCTTCTTCACCCTCAGGGCGTCATTCCTGCTCCTGACCTCAGAGTCCAGGGTGCTCTGCATGGAGTCAACCACCCTCTGGCTGTTCCTCTTGATCTGCTCCATCTCCTCGTCCTTCTCAGCGATCTTCCTGTCCACCTCACCCTTGATCTGGTTCAGCTCCAGCTGCACACGCAGAATCTTGGATTCCTCGTGCTCCAGTGTGCCCTGAAGGAAGAGAAGCCGTCAGTCAAATCAACCCTTCACTCAGCTCCGCCCCCCTTGGTTACTGTTGCAACCTCAGACAACATTTTCCTGGGAAGCCCAATTCCCCATTCAGACCACTGGAATAAACCCCTTACAATAATCTCAAACTGTGTTTTTAACTACACAATGAAATGAAACACAACCCCTCAGGTATGTTGTGTTGGACTGTCATTACAGCTGCTTTAAAGGGCATCCTGGTCAAGTCATGTTTGTAGTGTGGCCACTGAATGGCTCTGAATTCAGTGCCAGCATGCAGTCAAAGCTATAACTACTTTTGGAACTAACTAGTGGTCTCAAATCGTATCCTGAAGTTTAAAGCAGATGGGAGATGTATTCATAACAAGACTAACTGAGCTAGCCAATGTATATGTTATATGTTATATGCCTAGCTAGCAACGTTTGGTGGTCTATGAGACAGAGCTAGCTAACCAGCTGAGCTAGCAAACAACGCAACACAAGTATAATATCGGATTCAGTCCATCAACAGGCTCTGTCTTTCAGGAATCACATTAGAAAGTACTGCTGATTCACTGTTCAATTATTAAACTTGAATTTTATTTTAAGAAAACTCTGTTTCTGTTTTCTTTTTCTACTGGTTTTCATGTGTTTGAAACAAGAGCTTGTTCGATGTGTCCGACTCGACGATAGTTGCTATCCATTGGAGAACAGGGATTGGTTGCCCACAAATGTTAGGGCGGAGCTTAGTGAAGAGTCAGGACGTTTGGATGTGCAAAACACAAGCAATTGCATATATATGACTACAATAAACACCAATAAAAGGGAGCATTGGATTGTAACTGGCATTGCCAAGTGTAACACTGCTTTTCCTATCAAACAGCTGTAGTTTGTACCTCAGCCTCCTCCAGAGCCGTCTGGATCTCAGACTTCTCTGTCTCCACGGTCTTCTTGGCCTTCTCCAGCTCATGGATGCTCTTGCCAGTCTCTCCGATCTGCTCAGTCAGGTCAGAGATCTCCTCTGCACACACAAACACAGAAGCTGTTTAGACTTGGGAGATTTCCAGTGGATATCACCAATGCACTGAAGTTTATAATGAATAATAATAACAGATAATTAATTAACAGTAGCTCCTATTACATAATATCTTGCAAATCTAATTGCCACCCCACATCATTGGGTTGTTCAAAGGAATACCAATTACAAGTTCCAAAAATATATATATTTTAAAATGTATATACAAATTCTGAGATTTGATATAATGTTGATGATTCCAGTTGATTCCATTTTCAAACACTGGTCAAACATCATGCAAAAATAACTGCTGTCAAATGCTCACGTTGCAGGTTCTTGTTCTCTCTCTTCAGAGTCTCCAGATGATCCAGAGCCTCCTCGTAGGAGTTCTTCATCTTGAAGAGTTCAGTGCTCATTGAGCGAGCCTCCTTCTGAGCTCCTTCCAGCTCAGCCTGGCCCTCCTCATACTTCTGCTTCCACTCTGCCAGAACCTAGCGAAATCCATGGGATTTTCATTACAACTCATTGAAAGAGAATTTTCAATCGGAAATATGCTACAATTATAATACAACTGATCAAATAGCAGACAGAAAATATCACCCTAGAGTGAGGTTCATATATGTTCACCTTGTCGAAGTTCCTCTGCTTCTTGTCAAGGTTGGCGGCCATGGCGTTGGCTCTCTCAACGTCAATCATGAGGTCCTCCACCTCTCCCTGCAGTCTCTGCTTGGTCTTCTCCAGGGAGGCACACTTTGAGTTGGTCGCCTCAATGGTCTCTTCAGCCTCCTGCAGACGCTGGGCCAGCTTCTTCCTGTTGGACAACAGAGGATGGTGTCATGGTGAGTAACTTGTTGTGAAACAAATATTGCACTACATATTGAAGTACCATTTTCTCAGATCCCCAACCAGCCTCACCATCCACACCGTTTATTTTAGTCTTTGCTATTGAGTGCAACTCACTTGGCCTCCTCCAGCTCCTCTGTGCGTTGGATGGCATCAGTTTCATACTTAGTCCTCCACTGAGCCACCTCACTGTTGGCCTTGGACATGCCGCGCTGCAGCTCTGCCTTGGCCTCCTGCTCCTCCTCAAACTGCTCTCTCAGGAGATCACAGTCATGGCGGGCAGACTGGACACCATGGGCCAGTGCGTTTTTAGCCTGAGAGAGAAAGAAAGACAAAGAGAAATTAGAGAGGGAGAGTAAAACATGACAGTAGGAGTCTCTGAGGGAGGTGTAGAAACAGTCTATGTGTAGATAAAGCTCTAAACTGGAAGGTGGTTCCCATTTAGGATGCCTTACCTTGACCTCCTCCTCAATCAGTCTCTTCAGCTCTTCCACCTGCTGGGTGAAGGCCTGTTTGCCTCTGGTCAGCTGAGACACCAGGGCTTCCTTCTCCTCCAGCTGGCGGCCAAACTCACCTGCAGGGAAAGAGGGACCTCCTGTGAGTCATTCTTTCTCGATTGAAATTGTGCAGAAACTGTGTGGATTTAATTTTTCAGCCCCCAACACATGTTATTGTGTACTACTGAGGTGAACTATATTGGTTTGTTGTTCATTGTTGAAGGTACCATTTTCTGTAAGGAGTCTGGCCCTCTGTCCACTGATGTCGTTGACCTGGCGAACATTCTCATCATTCTTAGTCTTGATCTCACTCAGCTGGTCCTCAAGAGTACGGCACATCTTCTCCAGATTGCCCTGTTAGTGAAACATATGGGACTGTCAACTTCAGTTTATTCAATGGTCATTTAGTTGACCCTCAACACTGCTTGACCAAAACATCACTACTCACCTTAGCCTTGGCGACAGCCTCCATGTTGCTGGAGAGGTCATCAATCTCCATCTTGTACTCACTCTTCTCCTTCTCCAGCTTCTGCTTGACGCGCTGCAGGTTGTCGATCTGCTCCCCGAGCTCAGCCACACTGTCGGCCTGCTTCTTGCGCAGAGCGGCGGCTGTGGCCTCATGCTGCAGGGTGGACTCTTCAAGATCACGACGCAGCTTCTGGAACTCAGCCTCGCGCTTCTTGTTCATCTCAATCTGAGCAGCAGTGGCGCCTCCGGCCTCCTCAAGTCTCTCGCTGATCTCCTCAAGTTCCCTGGAGAGATCGGCCCTCTGCTTCTCAACCTTGGCCCTGGCAGCACGCTCAGCCTCAATTTCCTCCTCCAGCTCCTCAATACGGGCCTAAAACAGGTGGTAAGAGCAGGGGGAATGAACACTACAATACAGTTGAAACAATTGAACCTCACTACATAATAATAGCATGTACTGTATATTTAGCATAAATGTGTTTATACATAGCCAGCTACACTAACATATTTACTATATTCATTAGACATTGTCCCATGCAGGAACCAAACTAACAACAGTAAGAAGCAACATCTTTGCACAGATTAGAAGCACCAGCAAGAAGCACCATCTTCCATCTTACTGAGTCATCAGAATCCACCAGGAAGAATGTGTGCTACCAGAAGAAATGTGTCAGTTATTTTCCTGTACTGGAGCTTAGATCCTGTATTGTACCTGGAGTTCCTTGATCTTCTTCTGCAGCTGAGCTCCCAGAGACTGCTCATCCTCTATCTTGCTGAGGAGCTGGGTGGTCTCGAACTCCTTCCTAACAAACACAAACACATTTGTTTTGGTTAGACAGTGTAAAGGGAGCCTACATTACCATTCACTTTGCTTGTAAGAATCACATAAGTCTAATTCGTGATTACAAGAATGAGCCAAGAAGAACCATTATGTTGATCAAGATGGCAGGGAATACTGAAGTCATTTATTTGTGTTTACTTCTTGATTTTCTCATCAGACTGCTGCTTGTCATTCTCCAGGTCCATTATGGACTCCTGGGCCAGTTTCAGATCTCCCTCCAGCTTTCTCTTGGCTCTCTCAAGGTCCATACGGAGCTTCTTCTCTTGCTCCAGAGAACCCTCAAGCTACAAGATATAAACAGACATGTGTTGGTCAAATCTAAACAACTGTAGATTATATCATCTTGCATAATATCATGGCCAGAATGTCAAACTCCACTCACGTCGTCCACTTGCTGTTCCAGCTTGGTCTTGGCCTTGGTCAGAGTGTTGACTTTGTCCTCCTCTGCCTGCAGGTCGTCCAGTGTCTGCTGGTGGGCCTCTTGGAGGGCTTTCTTCTCCTTGGTCAGCTTGGCAACACTCTCATCCATAGACGCCATCTCCTCTGTCAGGTTTTTAACCTGAAAACGGCCAACACAAATTTAGTTTTTGGTTTCTTCACCATAAGTGGTTAAATGGATAATAGAAATGTGTCAACAAGTACTGTACTATAGATTCAACACTAGATGGCACTGTACTCCATGCCAGTGGACTGAATGGAAATCATAAACGAGGGGGGAGCAGAACATGTAATGAATGTGGGGAGTCCACCACAACTGAAATTCCACTATTTTGTGTCTTAATTTTTACTGCACTCACAAAAAGACTTGAATTACATTTCTGTTTTGAGTTGATCATTCTTTGGATTATTGTTTGGTTGGACTGTTTACAAGACCTTGTTTTCAGTGGCGTGCTTCTCCTTCTCCACTTTGGCCAAGGTGAGCTCCAGGTCATCAATGTCCTTCTTCAGCTCAGAGCACTCGTCCTCCAGCTTCCTCTTCTTGGCAGTCAACTCAGCATTCATCTCCTCCTCATCCTCCAGCCTCTCAGTCGTCTCTTTGAGTTTGGCCTCCAGCTGGATCTTGCTCTTGATGAGCCCCTCGCACCTTTCCTCAGCATCGTTCAGATTCTCTGAATCCTGGTTTCAGAACAAGATTTTTTTAAACTGTGTTTTCACTTTGTGTATCAAAATATAGACTTCATTTAGTCAAATAAGTCAGAGCAAATCAATTTAAATGTTTTAAATTTACCATGGGCATTTTCTTGAGTTAGTCACATAGCGATTGTGTTAGTGTCTATGTACTTGTGGGTCTAAATGTGCTCTGATGAGGGTTGTTGCTCACTCACAGATGCGACTTGAAGTGCCAGGTCATTCTTCTCCTGCACCATGGCCACCATCTTCTCCTCCAACTCCTTCTTCTTGGCCAGAGCCTTGGACAAGTCCGACGTCATCTTCTCATAGTTCTCCTTCATGTTGGCCAGCTCCTTCTCAGTCTCAGCGCTCTGCAGCAGGGGCTTGATCTTGAAGTACAACTTCATCCATGGCCAGGTTTTCACATTCATGAATGAGCGGATGTTGTACTGGATGGTGAAGACAGAATCTCTGGTCCACAGAAAGGATAGAGTGACATGGTGACATGGTGAGTGAGTGACATGGTGAGTGACATGGTGGTGACATGGTGAGTGACAGGGTGGTGAGTGACATGGTGAGTGACATGGTGAGTGACATGACATGGTGAGTGACATGGTGGGTGACACGGTGACAGGGTGACACGTGACATGGTGAGTGACATGGTGAGTGGTGAGTGACGTGGTGAGGGTGGTGAGTGACAGTGGTGGTGAGTGACATGGTGAGTGACATGGTGAGTGACATGGTGAGTGACATGGTGACAGTGACATGGTGAGTGACATGGTGAGTGACAGGGTGAGTGACAGGGTGAGTGACAGGGTGAGTGACATGGTGAGTGACATGGTGAGTGACATGGTGAGTGACAGGGTGAGTGACAGGGTGAGTGACATGGTGAGTGACATGGTGAGTGACAGGGTGAGTGACATGGTGAGTGACATGGTGAGTGACATGGTGAGTGACATGGTGAGTGACATGGTGAGTGACATGCTTAAAGATCTCCTCCAGTGTTTTTGATTTGTACTTTTCCTGTGGAAAACGATATCCCAAGTATAAATACAGTAAAGTACACACACTAAAAATCTATGTTTTGAGGAAAATATATATTTTTAATACAACTGCAAACTTCAAGCAGTGGCATTCCCAGTATTCCTTAACTGGAAAAGTAAAAAATAAAATCACTGGATGACGTCTTTAAAGCTACATTCTGCGATTCAAAGAATAACAAAATGGGGACCCCACCACCAGCTGAGGAATGAGGCTCGGGAAATATAATCCCTCTTAAATGTATAGACGTCGCTCTAGATGAAAGAACTGACAGGTGATGTTAAGATCATGAGGCATTTCATATTATTCCAGAATTAATGGGTAAATATCACAAAGTTAAATAACAATTGAACAGCTTGCTAAATCCCAACCTGCTGCTTTAATAGAATATTATAACATGTACCTTCTCATCCTGAACAACTCACAGCATATTCAGTACACAATCATTATACATTACATACAGGAGGCTGACAGAATTGTTTGCCAAGATGTGTACTCTTCCTCACCTCCTCTCCATCATCTTGGTGAACTCTCTCCTCATGAGGAATCCACGGCTGAGAGCCTGGACCATGCCGACCAGAGAGGCCAGCTTCTCATCTCTCATCTCCTCCAGGACACCCAGCAGACCGGCTTTGAAGAACACCTGACACAGGTTGACATGGTCAATTATAGAACCAGTCAGGTGGAAACAGAAGGGTTGGATCCAAAGAGAGGAACAAAACCACTAGATTGATTTGAACAGCATAAACATTGTAATCCTTACAAACAAACCATGAGATCGGTTGTTAATGAGCGGTAAGTTATTGTATAGTTGTAGATTAATAATGTACACTGATATAGATAACTGCAGACATACCATTCTGACATAATGCACAAGATAATGAATTGAGTACAATGTTTCTTCACATTTTTAAGAAATAATTACAAGATGGATAGATCACCCTGGAGAGACATTTAATGGTTAGAGTTTAAATTATCATTGAAGTTGTGTTTTAGTTGGCATCTTTTGCTGGGGGGGTTTGACTGACCTTGGTGTGTCCAAACTTGTAGTCCTCGTGATTCACATCAATGGACCCAAGCAGCTTCTCAGAAGCCTTCTTGTTGTCCATGAACTGGCCCTCGGGGATGACACTGGCATTCAGTACTTTGTACCTGAATCAGGAGAAATGTTTAACATTAGTCAAGTTGTAATGGGTTGGTTAAGCCTGGGAACACCCTTGGAGAAGGTGTGTGTGTGTGTGTGTGTGTGTGTGTGTGTGTGTGTGTGTGTGTGTGTGTGTGTGTGTGTGTGTGTGTGTGTGTGTGTGTGTGCGTGTGTGTGTGTGTGTACCTCTGCTTGAAGTCAGCATAGATGATTCTACTGGGGAAGCCCTTCCTGCAGATCCTGATGCCCTCCAGAACACCATTACACCTGAGCTGGTGGATAACCAGGAAGTTCTCCATCAGACCTGGAAACACAAACCAAGTCTCTATAAATACTCATAAACAGGTTAAAGACTGGTTTGTTAATGTTAGTGATACTGTACTGACAAGATGTCATATTTAACTCAACATCTATTGTACCTGGAGTCTTTGACTCGTTGGGGATCAGGCAGCGCACAAAGTGAGGATGAGTGCTCCTCAAGTTGGTCATCAGCTTATGTAAGTTCTCCTGTAAGAGGGTTACAAACCATGTTCTCAGAAATCATTTATGATAATCAGTACATGTTTTGAAGGACTGAATATCCACATTTTAAAAGCTCACCCTGAACTGGGAGGACACAGTCTGCATGGAACCACCCTTCTTCTTGCCTCCTTTCTTTGTTGTATCTGTTATAATGGAGAAAAGTTCCATATAATTATAAATGAGAGGATCTCAGGTTATCTTCACACACATCTTAATGCTGCCAATGAGATTGTGTAAAATAACACCTATTGTATGAGTACATTAACCCAGTAAATCACCCTGACAAATTGTGATACATTTAAAGCAGCAATCAGCAGTTGAAACAATAACAACGCATCCTCCCTGCCCCTGTTTCAATAAAACACTGAGAGATGGTCTGGAGAAACATAACCACTCAAATGTATAGACAGATCTATGTATTGAAGGACTGACCATCCATGATATCAAAATGATAGTTTTAATAATGTTTTGAGGCTGTAAAGTGCATGTTTCCCTTTACTTTGCTTACAAACATACAAGTAAAAGCTTATATTTCGGCTTCTGATGGGGTACAAAGGCTGAACTAAGCTGATGTTCTTCAAGAAAGTTACAATATGTTCTTCAAGAACGAATGGGTACATGTCCTAAGTCCACAAATGGATGTAGCAACTACAGACTGAGCCTTTAAAGAATATGGGACTGATTTGTAACTAGTTCTTCATGAAGTCTTTTGATGTTCTGCTAGTCTTACCCTCAGGTGGGGCAGCGACATACAGGGTCGCCAACAGTTTGACTGAAGACTTCCCGTACAGCTGAAGAACTGAGTCGTTCAGGGGGTCCTTGTTCTTCTCCAGCCAGCCAGTGATGTTGTAGTCCACAGTGCCGGCGTAGTGCACCAGGGAGAAGTGGGCCTCTGCCTTGCCTTTGGCTGGCTTGGGCTTCTCAAACGCCTTGGTTTTGCCAAGATGCTGGGAGTACAGCTTGTCCTTGAAGGTAGTGTCTGAAGACTTGGGGAACATGCACTCCTCTTCAAGGATGGAGAAGATGCCCAATGGCTTTACGAAAAGAGATGTATATCAAATTAGTGATGTTTACATTTAGGATCATATTTATTCCTTTAGCAAATACGCTATTATCAGAGTATCTTCATTTAGTGGCACAATAGGAAACATATTGAGTTCTCAACAGTCGTACCATGTGATAATACCTCACATCACTCCATTTGAGCTTTGCTGTTGAGGTCCATTATAATCCTGACAGACAGCTTACCTTCTCAATAAGCTCAATGCAGGCAGCCAAGTCCATGCCGAAGTCAATGAAGGCCCAGACGATTCCCTCCTTCTTGTACTCCTCTTGTTCCAAGACGAACATGGTGTGGTTGAAAAACTGTTGCAGTTTCTCATTGGTGAAGTTGATGCACAGCTGCTCCATGCTGTTGTACTGTTGAAGGAATTTCAGAAGGGATCATTTCATCATCATACAAGGCTGTAATCCCTCTCAATCACAACGAATTGTCTTGTTCTGGTCTCAGACTCACATCAAAGATCTCAAACCCGGCAATGTCAAGCACACCGATGTAGAACTGCCTTGGGTTCTTGGTGTCCAACATCTCGTTGATACGGATGACCATCCACAGGAACATCCTCTCGTAGATGGACTTGGCCAGAGCCGAGACTGAGTTATTAACCTGCAATGATAATAGCTCAAATTAATACATGATATATTGACCATGTCTAGTGACAAGGTGAAAAGAGCTTGGGGAAAACATCATCACTATTCAAAACAAGCAATGTACTCATCACCAAAAGATGTAGGGTGCTCAGAAAATAGTAGAAGCTGTGTTTGGCCGCCTTACCTGAGGCACGGTCTGTCCCTTGGTCACATACTCGTTGCCGACCTTCACTCTGGGGTAGCACAGAGCCTTCAGCATCTCAGCTGAGTTCAGGCCCAGCAGGTAGCCGATTTTATCAGCCACTGGAGAGAGAACCAACAACAACAGACTCAGAAACACAAGATCACTTGTTTCTGATGTCACACTGACAAAAGGGTTAGGTTTTGATTTGAACACACATCCATAATTTTAAATAATTTCTGGAGGTTGGAATTTGGTCTCTATAAATGATCTCCTGCCGGACTTGGAGGAGGCTCTGTCAATCTGACATATTGTATATCTATGAGTGGGAATGGGACTAATGTTTACATATTGTATATCTATGAGTGGGACTGGGACTGGGACTAATGTTTACATATTGTATATCTATGAGTGGGACTGGGAATGGGACTAATGTTTACATATTGTATATCTATGAGTGGGACTGGGACTAATGTTTACATAGGTATATCTAATGGGACTAATTTACATAGTGTATATCTATGAGTGGGACTGGGAATGGGACTAATGTTTACATATTTACATGTATATCTGGGACTAATGTTTACATAGTGTATATCTATGACTCACCCTCTGTGGGACTGGGAATGGGACTAATGTTTACTGGCTCAGCCTGCTCCTCACGCTGCTTCTGCTTGAATTTCAAGTTGCCATGGTGCAGTACAGCTCCTGTCAGCTTGTAGATGCCATTTTTCTCATCATTGGTGAAGCCCAGGATTGTAATGGCATCCTGGCATTAGACAGGAAGTACAACAGTGATGAACTGAACGGTAGTTTTCTCACATACAGAACACTGCAGTTCTGTTCTCTCAGCAGAACAAATGAGATGGATACATTTGACTGGGTTCTCAGATCCACATGATTACACTTGACCAACCCTGGTAGATGACAGCACAAAAATCATTTTAGACGAGAGATTGACACCGGAACAGGAATCCCGCGTTTTTTTGCGGGTCCTCCGGGATTCTGGCAGGAATGGGAGTGAAGTTCTAGAATCAAGTTCGGAGAGGATCAACAGTCCACAGGAGCTGGCAGTACATGTATAGTTATAAACATCGTTTTGGTGTGGAAATATATCATGTGTAGAGTATTTCATTACAATTTTTATTTTATTTTTACGAGTACACCCTCGCGGCTCACTCCAGTTGTAGCGGGTCACAACGCTTCCTCAGATGCCAACCGACGTTATTAGGTTAAATGAAGAAGCCTTCAGTAGAGGAATTGCAACATCTTGTTGCAGCCAAGGACCCTTCACTAACAATATTAACATTAGAGCCAAAGGAAATGGCGATGTTTTAGTTCAATTTGATGGTCTTGTCTCTGACAATGACGGAACCGAGAACATGGTTTGTAAAAGAAATGCTGCGGTGTAACATAATCAAATACGCGACAAACAAGAGAGCGGGACAAGCGGCCTGATGCCGCATAGCTGCTCTCCTCCCAACAACTTTATCGTCAAGCCTGATTGTTCGTGTATTTAACTAAACCCGTAACGTATGAGGTGAAGAGTGAAAGAAAAATGTATTGACTTATGCAGTAATGCCCGCTCAGGTTTATTTGTTATGTTCATGTTGTAAATGTTATTGTGTTGTAAATGTTCATCAACGGCAGTGCTCAGCTGTAGGTGACTGTGGTCTGTCCTCATCCTCCAGTTTCAATCCATCTACATTTAGGTCGTTTAGAATATGTTCTTATCCAGGGCGATTTAGGCCTACAAGTCAGTGCATTTAACTAATATAGGTAAGACAACCACATATCACTGTCGCGTATTGCATAACTGAAATAATTTAGCATACTTCCTAAACAAACACAATAGCCTACATACTATATTTCTGTGCGCAAAAATGAGCACTGGACGGGACAAGAGAGATTTTTTTTTATCCGGAAGGGACAGGAAAGTTCAAGGGTTGTAGAACTGTTGCTGGATCAGGACAGTACAGTAAAAACCATTGACAGGCCAAGAAGGAAAGGAATGAATTTTCACTCCCGTGTCAACCTCTATTTGACACAGTTCCACAGGGACTTAGTGACACTCTCTTGTGGATGTCTTACATGTACAGTATGGGCCTCAAGGTGAAGTGTGAAGGCCTTGAGGCACATGCCTAACTAACAACAAGGCAGAATAAAGCAAAACCAAATACATGAAAATTCCCAGCTGCCACCAGGTTGGAATTGCACAGTGTATTCAGTGTGTACGGTGGTCCTACCCATTCCATATATAGAATATGATGATTCAGTGTGTACGGTGGTCCTACCCATTCCATATATAGAATATGATGATTCAGTGTGTACGGTGGTCCTACCCATTCCATATATAGAATATGATGATTCAGTGGTCCCTACCCATTCCATATATAGAATATGATGATTCAGTGTGTAATTCCATATATAGAATATGAATTCAGTGTGTATGGTGGTCCCCCATTTGTTTGATTCAGTGTGTATGGTGGTCCTACCCATTCCAGCTATTCCCTTTGTTTGACTCACGTCTGTGGCATCCAGCTCTTCCTTGATGCTGGCCACAGTGATCTGACCCTGACTGCACATGGGGAAGTCGTAGGGGTTGGTGGTGATGAGTGACATTTCTATGGACAACAGAGGATGTCTTGTCAGTTAAATCTCTTAGAATTCTACTGTCCTACCTTTACAGTATCTCTCCTTTACTCAGTAGATGGACTCAAGGATGTAGTATAAAATAAATAGCATCAACTGAGACTCGTGGACTAGTGCATCACAGTCCATTACTTGACAGATATTTCCCAAAGACCTGACCCATATCTAGATGCCTTGTTACCATGGATGTACTCATTGTAATAGTATTTATAATGGAGGTAGGAAACATTCCCCCTGAATCTCTACTTTGCCTCACCAATAATTTCAGGTTTGTGATTGGTCATCATCTGGAAGAAGATGTGGTAACCTCTCTCATCGGGAAGCTGGAAGGACACTCTGGACTTCTCTAGCAAGTCTGAGAGATAGAGAGAATATGAGATTAAATTATATGATATGATGATATGCTCTCCGAATAAGAATATGTGTGAATTTAGGAAATCATTGAGAAACAATGAAAATCAACTCACAGGTCTCAATGTCAGCTTTAGCCAGTTTGCTACCTTGGAAGTGAATCCTAATGAATTTACCCTAAAGTAGAGCATGGGGGTTAGAAAGAGGTTACCTACATATATCTAACATTTTACTTTGATAGACCCCTTTAAATGTTACAGTTTGTTTGACATCTATTGATGTCAGAAGGGAAATACTGAAATACATTTGTCCAATATTAGATAACTTTCCCAGTGTGCCCTTCATACTTACGAAGCGAGACGAGTTGTCGTTCCTCACTGTCTTGGCATTACCGTAAGCCTCCAGCAGAGGGTTAGCAGCAATGATCTGATCCTCAAGAGATCCCTGATTGAGACAAACACAAGTTGCTCAGAAACTGGTTAAGTGGTAAGGTTAGTTATTCTCGATTGCTTGAACACAGCCCACCAAACTGAAATGTGTTCAAATGGCACTCAGAAGCTGAACATACCTGCATTTTGGTGGGGTCTACTTCCTTCTTGACACCAGACACTGCAATGGTGGCAAAGTACTGGATGACACGCTTGGTGTTGACAGTCTTTCCTGCACCGGATTCTCCACTGGTTAATATGACAGAGAAACAGGGGTTTTAGTCACATGTTTGAATGTCAGATTGGCTTTCACTAAGAAAAAACATTGAAAAATACACTGTTTTCCGACATAAATGAACACATATCCCCACTCATCAACTAATTTCTATGCATAGCCTAATCCATTCATAATGTCATGTATTTTCATCACACCCAAGTGTCCCAACATATTGCAGTAGAAACCCTTTTTCAAGTGAGATTTTAGTAAACAACTTACGTAATCAGGACGGACTGGTTCTCCTGGTCTGCAACAAAACAACATATTGATTATCATACTCAAGCAACAGTATGGGGACATTATTGAATTCATAGCATCATCATGGATTTAAATTAGGAACCTTTTCCATTCAAGGCCAGTGAAATCAGATATTACCAGCAAACTTTCAGCAAACTGTTCTATCCTTCAGTCCATCCATCCATCCATCCATCCATCCATCCATCCTTCCTTCCTTCCATCCATCCATCCATCCATCCATCCATCCATCCATCCATCCATCCTTCAGTCCATCCATCCATCCATCCTTCAGTCCATCCATCCATCCATCCATCCACGTAGACTCCTCGTCAACAGTAGATACATCTCTAAAGCATATTTTAACTTCCTTCCTTCCATCCATCCTTCGTTCCTTCCATCCATCCATCCATCCATCCATCCATCCATCCTTCAGTCCATCCATCCATCCATCCATCCATCCTTCCTTCCTTCCATCCATCCATCCATCCTTCATCCATCCTTCCATCCATCCATCCATCCATCCATCCATCCATCCTTCCTTCCATCCATCCATCCATCCTTCAGTCCATCCATCCATCCATCCATCCATCCATCCTTCCTTCCTTCCATCCATCCATCCATCCTTCAGTCCATCCATCCATCCATCCATCCATCCATCCATCCATCCATCCATCCTTCCTTCCTTCCTTCCTTCCTTCCTTCCATCCATCCATCCATCCATCCATCCATCCATCCATCCATCCATCCTTCAGTCCATCCATCCATCCTTCCTTCCTTCCTTCCTTCCTTCCTTCCTTCCATCCATCCATCCATCCATCCATCCATCCATCCTTCCATTAGAGCTCATACCAATCTGCATGAACTGAAAGGCGTTGTCAGAGACGGAGAAGATATGGGGTGGAGCCTCCATCCTCTTCTTCCCTCTGTAGGCGTTAACAACCTCCATGTCGTACACAGGAAGCCACTTGTAGGGGTTCACCGTGGCACAGAACAGCCCAGAGTAGGTCTGGATGAACGAGAATAAATCCAATTAGGGGATTAGAACAATCAGATTGACGTTTACCTGGATTTATGTGAGGATGTGGGTGTACTATGGTATAGTAATGTAGGTCTACTGTATTGGTCTGTTTTTAGTTTCTACCATGACTTTATGTGTAGTACTGTATGTGTGTGTATGTTTATACAGGTATCTTACATAGATCATCCATGCTGCATAACGCTCTTTGAGGTTATACAACACAGAGGCTTCATTCAGGTAGGTCATCATGGCCATGTCCTCAATCTTGTCGTACTTCGGGGGGTTCATCTCATAGACATCTGCATCTTTGAACACTTTTCCTTCCTGAAACAGTCAAAAATCTAGATGATACACAGATCAAACTGGACAGGACTGAATGCTTTTAAAAACAAATATATTTTTTAAAAACTGCATACCCCATTTAACCCAACTACTTTGTTATCAACCATTGACACATACATGGTGATACTTAACTAGTCAAAATAGAACATTTAATGCCAATTTTAATTAGCAGCGATAAAAAGGATGTGTTTGAAGGTTATATTCTGCTTACAAAAAAACTAAGAAATGCTTATTAATCAATATTTTTTTACTTATTTAATTTGTACAATTGGCATGATAAAAATGAAAAATTTGTCTGCACAATCTTCAAGTCTTTTCAAATCAGGCTTTTACCTCCTTAGTGCCGTTAGGATTCGTGACTGTCACAGTACACTTTCCTTCACCCCTGGCAGTGACCAAACCCTTAAGGTAAAGCTCCTTGGTGTCTGCGACATAGCAGGAGTTCTTTGAATCAAAGGGTGCGGTTTGTGCCTCCATCCTCTCCTTCTCAGGCTTACGGAGGTATATGGCAGCCTTGCCGTAGATTTGCATCTCCGCGTCCGTACTCATGGTGACGGATCACTAGGAAAGAGACAACAAGAAAGAGTGATTGACTCTGTGGTGCTTCCTCCACAGTCAACAGATTTGTGAGGGGTTTCTCTTACAGAACATTTGTCAGTTTTCTTATGAAGACTCAAACTATGTCTCACCTTCTTTTTCCCCTTCTACAGATGAATTTGTACTTCTTGGAGAACCCTGGGAAACATTAGGGTGGTATGAATAAGTCTAAAGCATTAACATTTAGTCCCCGGAGGGCCAGAAAACATCATTCAACTCAATCATGACAATCTTGTCCAATTAAACTACAGGTGCAACTGGTAACTTTCATTTCCTGGTGACAACTCACTTAACTACACATTCTGACAAGAATTCAAATAAATACCCCTGAAAACCCAGTTACATTATAAACCAACCCCTCCATTTATAAACAGCAGGAGAACCACTTTTGACCGTAAATGAAATTTACAGATTTGAATTGAAAACACATTTAAAGTTAAGCACAATAAATAAATAAAACATTTTAAATCAATGCCACTTGATTGCATTTTAAAAATCTAACAAGACACATGTAAGATTCTAAGCACACAAAATGTTGGCAAATGTAAACATGTGAAGAGGTGGAGAGTCTCTTACCACAGAGGAGGAAGGTGTCTGACTTATGGATGCTGGGGTCTCAGCCTGCTTATATCTGGTTGAAACTGACAACCAGGCAAAAGTTAATTATGGACCACTCTGGTAAAGGACATGGATTGACTGAGAGACATCTGTATTTCTGTGTCTCACTAGCGGCACCAACTCCCAGGAGCGCCACACTCCCATTACATTAGTTTTTAATGCAATAGTTGGTTTTAAATTGATTTTCACTGAATTTACATTAATTCGATCAAATCAAATGTTATTTGTCACATGCGCCAAATACAACAGGACCTTACAGTGAAATGCTGACTTATAAGCCCTTAACCAACAATGCAGTTTTAAGAAAAAAATAGATCATAATAAAATAATAATAATTATGAAAACATCAATATGACAATAATCATGACGCTGCCACTCAAATACTGTAATGACACTACAATTGTAAAAAATATATAATGTTACTTAATTTAGTTTCATTTTTGTGGCATTAATCCTTATCAACAGCTTTCTTTATATAAAAAAAAATAGATCTATTATTTTGCTTTCAAACACATCTAAACGGTCTCCTCAGTCACCTCCTGCTTGTGAAGGAGTTGGCCGTCACTTCATTGCTTTGCTTAGTTTGATTTGTCACCCTGGTAAAACCATATTGCAAAACTGATTTTAAAGCTACAACAGAAACATTTAGGCTCATAAAAGTGTTAAATCAACTGTGTAGTTATTTATCTACAGTATGATCTATTGAAGATGCTGCAAGGGCTTTTAATCGTCTCACATGTCAGTTGTCTAAAACGGTCCAGGAGGATTCTTCAGGCTTACATAACATCAGTACAGTATTTAAATCATCTTATCCACTCGTATTTCTGACAGCCAAGTAGCTGCCTCAAACTTTTATTACACTCTGAGGTAAACCGTTTAGCAGCTGGCTTCTATAAAACTGCTTTAAAATGACTATATAGTTACTATAAAGTAACAGATTCCTTTCCATGACCATGATATTTTTAATTAATCCTTTACAAATACAGTTTTAATATCTTTCTAACAGACATCTGTAGCAACTTGTGAGGGAGCCACCATCGGCAGAGACATTTCTTTAATGGTAATGCTAATGTTTCTATTTGGCAGCGCAAGGGGAGACACGTCAGACTGAGGAGTGAGTTTCACAGATCCCCCATCTGCAAACACAAGCAATAACAAGTCTATACCCATTTAGGAAAAAAGCATTTCATGTATTCAGTAACATTAGACTTATCCACATTTTCCAGAGGGTTCAAATTGCAATGAGTTAGAGGCTAGATAGCTTTGTCAGCATATCAGACACATAAGCGGAGCCCTCCAACTTTTATGAGAGGGCTATAAATATATCCACAGTGGCGGGAAAGGTTGGAATGAAAGCCAAACAGTCAGCTGAAATCAGGGGAGAACGACTGCGCCCCTCTCATTGAAGCCATGCTGTTCAAGGCCGACCTGGGTACTGCAAGCTGTCGTTCCCAGAAACAGTCCATGGGCTAGACCCCCCACATTTGGGTCGTAGGGTTCACTTGGGGTGACGATGTCTCACAGTGATTTCGTTGAAGGTATATGTCCCTGGAGTTGTAACACGTGTGATAGCAGTGCAGAAATGGTAGCTTTCACTGTGTTTTCACATTTTCATTCATCCCTCCATCCTATTCATTTCCCCCATAGGAGAGGGTAGGGATTTTACACTGTCACAAACAATGTCCGTACACAAGATATTGCTCACACATACCCAATACTCATTCAGTATATAATTGAAAAGCTTTGATTCACAGCTATCCACTAGACACATTTTCGGGAATGTTCAGGTCAACAGAACTTTGACCTTTGACATCTAGGGTACATATCAGAATTACCTGTATGAATTGCTTTAAAAAAGGAAACCCTGATACAAGTGGAGCTGACAGGTCATGACATCACCCTTCAAATGTATATAATATAACCAAATTTGACAGCAACACCTTCAAATATTGTTTAAAATTAGCCCATATTGTAAAATTGACATAAGAATGTTGGAGGTTACGTTTTTGGATGGTAACTTTGGTGACATAAGCACCAAATTACATACACACGGCTAGAAAAGATTTGTAGATTACAAGACAATCACAGAAGACTTTTTCTAACATGGCCAAACAACTCAATGGGGTCCCATTCGCATGACCATACCTGTATGAAATATAATTGTAGACACACGCACGCACACACACACACACACACACACACCTTGCTCCCCCAGACGCTTAGGTTCCAACAGCTTCAGCTGAAGGGGAGTTGTGGGATTCCCAGTTTTATTGATATTCTCTGTTATGGACTTTTCTTGTCCTTGACTGTATTTTTCTACAATCTCTGTTGTCTTTGCATTTGAAAGTGTACAAATAAAGCTGTCCAAAAATAAGCAGATATTTGAATGGTCTGTTTAATAGCCATATCAGGTATAAGTCTGTTTCCTTTATGTTAATGTCCTCTGGTGCACGGCTCAAATAGCAGCAGATCTGCCAACAAAGCAACGAAGCAATGCTAAATTACCTTAGAGATTGCTGTGGAAGCTGGATGTATTTCTGACCACTAAACATGGCCATATTGGGCTCGTAACTCATCTGTTGCTTTGGTAGACTCTACTTCTTGTAACTCTGCTGTCGACTGTATGGGATGAAATTGGAGTGTCAACAACAGCTCAGTAGTTGGGGTTTGATACTTTGACATTTCTATGACAGATGATCATAAAGCAATCGGCTGCATGTCATTCTGACTTCCAGTTTCGGGAACAGGGCGATTGGCAGGAGAAGGTTGCTGACAGGGGGGGGGGGGGAGATCATTTTGACTACTTGTTTGTCCAAAGATCTGTAAAGCTTCATGGAAAACACAACCGATCCCCATGTGTTTATCCTTGAACATTTCTGAGATTAATATTACATTGACTTCACACTGCAGGCAGGAAAAGACCTCATAACCTGTAATGAGGATCACAGAGAGATCCGGTTCAGAACAGAACATTATTAGACCTCATAACCTGTAATGAGGATCACAGAGAGATCCGGTTCAGAACAGAACATTATTAGACCTCATAACCTCATCATAACCTGTAACCTGTCAAACCTGTAGGGATCACAGAGAGATCCGGTTCAGAACAGAACATTATTAGACCTCATAACCTGTAATGAGGATCACAGAGAGATCCGGTTCAGAACAGAACATTATTAGACCTCATAACCTGTAATGAGGATCACAGAGAGATCCGGTTCAGAACAGAACATTATTAGACCTCATAACCTGTAATGTGGATCACAGAGAGATCCGGTTCAGAACAGAACATTATTAGACCTCATAACCTGTAATGAGGATCACAGAGAGATCCGGTTCAGAACAGAACATTATCTAGATCTCATAACCTGTAATGTGGATCACAGAGAGTTCCGGTTCAGAACAGAACATTATTAGACCTCATAACCTGTAATGTGGATCACAGAGAGATCCGGTTCAGAACAGAACATTATTAGACCTCATAACCTGTAATGAGGATCACAGAGAGATCCGGTTCAGAACAGAACATTATTAGATCTCATAACCTGTAATGTGGATCACAGAGAGTTCCGGTTCAGAACAGAACATTATTAGACCTCATAACCTGTAATGTGGACCACAGAGAGATCTGGTTCAGAACAGAACATTATTAGACCTCATAACCTGTAATGTGGATCACAGAGAGATCCGGTTCAGAACAGAACATTATTAGACCTCATAACTTGTAATGAGGACCACAGAGAGATCCGGTTCAGAACAGAACATTATTAGACCTCATAACCTGTAATGTGGATCACAGAGAGATCCGGTTCAGAACAGAACATTATTAGACCTCATAACCTGTAATGAGGATCACAGAGAGATCCGGTTCAGAACAGAACATTATTAGATCTCATAACCTGTAATGTGGATCACAGAGAGTTCCGGTTCAGAACAGAACATTATTAGACCTCATAACCTGTAATGAGGATCACAGAGAGATCCGGTTCAGAACAGAACATTATTAGACCTCATAACCTGTAATGTGGACCACAGAGAGATCCGGTTCAGAACAGAACATTATTAGACCTCATAACCTGTAATGTGGATCACAGAGAGATCCGGTTCAGAACAGAACATTATTAGACCTCATAACCTGTAATGTGGATCACAGAGAGATCCGGTTCAGAACAGCACATTATTTAGATCTTATAACCTGTAATGTGGATCACAGAGAGATCCGGTTCAGAACAGAACATTATCTAGACCTTATTAGTCGACCACAAGGTCCTCACATTGCTGACATTGGCCCTTCCCATACTAAATTTACAGTGAGATATGTGAGCTGGAAATAAGATCTGAATGAACCCTGCTCGGTTGTTTTGTGGATCCATGCCACAGACATTTCATGTCCAGATATAGAGTTTTACTGCTGTGACATTTTAATGGATTGAACCGTGGAAAAAATAAATGCTGATGTGAGCCAAGGCGCTAGGGTGTCTCAGGGTAACTCCAGAGCCGGCCCTAGCCTTTTGGGGACCCTAAACTAAATGTTGTTGCCCCCCACCCCCAATTTTATAACACATTTTCTGCAATTCTATACATTTTTACGTGACTTATTGAATGTTAATATGATATATGAGTGAGAGTGAAAAACAAAATCAATGGGGGCCCCCTGGAGGTTAAGGCCCCTGAGGTCATGCCCTGCAAGACCGGTTGATTTTTATAAACTAGGCAAGTCAGTTAAGAACAAACTCTTATTTTCAATGACGGCACAGGAACAGTGGGTTAACTGCCTATTCAGGGGCAGAACGACACGTTTTTTTACCTTGTCAGCTGAGGGATTAAATCTAGCAACCTTCTAGATTACTAGTCCAACAGCTCTAACCACTAGGCTGCCTGGCATCCCAATTCAACCATGGTTACTAGACTATCTCAGCAAGCTAAAAAATCTTAACTGACATGGGCTAATTAAGAGACTGTCAGTGATAGAGGTTTTCTTGGGTCCTGAAAATGAGACCCGCGCCAAATTGGAACCACAAAATTCCAACCCGACTTCGACAGGACCAGGTCATTTTTCTGAAGATCAATACCCAACTCGATTAGGATCCGACGTTGACCAGATCCTGACCTGAAACATGTCCAAGATTTGTCCGAAATGGTTTCACACATCCATTTTCTGTTGCATCTAAAATAATGGCCATCAAACAGGACCCGACCGAGATCCGAGGGTCTTTCTATGGTATTTCGGACCGGTTCGGGTTCTGGGTAATCGGGTGGAGCCGTGAAGACCTTTATTCAGTGACTGACATAACAAGAGAAAAACTGCTAATGTACAACCACATTTTAAAATTGCACCTTGGGTATTCTACTATTCTAACTCCTAATAGTAACTTGAGAACCCAACAGATTTCCTAATTATTATTATTTTTTACTTATTTTTTGGGGGTGGGGGGTCGGGTCGGGGGCCCCCTATGCCAGTTATGCCACTTAGTGGCTAGAGCCGGCTCTGCCTGAGGAATTAAAGGACCCTTAAAATGTATTGGATGAAGAGTTACTGTCTGATCCTCTGAAGGGCCTGCCACAATACGTCAAATATGTACAATGACAGTTTTATAATGACAGTTTACTCAACGGTTTAATGACATCTGGCAGTTAACAGTGTGTCAGAAGCCAGAAACTCCTGTTCTGGACAGCCCCCGTCCACATGGTGTGCAGGTTCTTGTTCCACCCCAGCGCTAACAGGGCTTTAGGGTTTAGCTAAATCAACAGATCATAATCTTCAATTTAGCCCCTAATTACCTCAAATCAGGTTCAGTGTGTTAATGAAGAAATTACAACCCAGTTCATTCAGGAAGTGAACTGAAATTCCAATATTTCACAAGGCTTTTAATGAGAAATTATTGCAGGTCAATTCCTAAATTGACTCGAAATGACCCCAGCCCTGATCTCGATACAGTGCATTGTGAGAAGACCCATGGCTGTAAAGTCAGTTGAGGTGTTTGTGGCCAAATTCACAGTTGTCTATTCCTCTGACATCTCCACCCCACTGATTTGCGGATGGTAACAAGTTTGGAGCTTAGAGAAAACATGTCCCTCAGATACAGACACACCGGTCATGTGTCATGCCAGATCTTTGCACATTAAAATAACTTGAATGTCATAAACTCTTAGTCTGCATGGTGTTGATGTTCTCTCCACCCACAAACACGCCAAGTAAATATCTTCTGTCTAATAACAGTTGCAACGGAGCCAGATTTTGGCTTTGTGGAAATGTTGGCAGAGAATCCAGACAATAAACCTTGGCTGCAGTGAAGACTAGAGCACAGTCCAAGAAATGAAAAGGCCTTGATGGTCCTCCCAGATGGTCAGCCCCCTGCTCAACTTGTGCATCCAGCAGAGATAGAATGGTAGAGCACACAAGGTGCAATTTGATTGTGCATCAGCAGTTTTCTGTTCTTATATCAGTCACTGAATTAGCCATGTCAGCTAATTTTTCGATTGGTAAATTAATCTAGTCAGCTATCTGAACTCGTAGTAATCATGGCCTAAACCGGCCGGGGACGCAGGGGCCATGACTTCCACTGTGGCCCAAATCTCACCGAGGGCCCCAAAAGGCTAGGGCCGGCCCTGTGTAAAGTTTCACGCTATTGAACATTAATATGGCTGCACCATATTAGACACAAAGAACATTTAAACAACTATTAAATGCAGAGGTTTGATAAAAGCAAGGATGAGATAGATATTGAAGAATGTGAAATGCCTGACTTGAAAGAACAACTTCCTGGTTTGATTTATTAGGATCCCTATTGGCCGACGCCAATGGTGACAGGTAGTCTTACTGGAGTCCGACACACAACCATAAAGAGACATTACAGACAAAAGACTTTAGGATTTACACACATTTAGATACATTAACATCTAGTGTGTGTGCATTACATTGCTGAATTACATGTGTTAAAAATAGGTTAACAATAATGTTTAATGAACTTCATTCATCCCTGAGGGGCAATCATTTCTGGCAGGCATAGGATACAGTTAAAAGCCAATAAACTATACACTTGAAGGTCCCGAACAGTCAAAATCATGTTGAACTCATGTTGAAAGACCCTGAATCAGTCAAAATCATGTTGAAATCATGTTGAAAGACCCTGAACAGTCAAAATCATGTTGAAAGACCCAGAACAGTCAAAATCATGTTGAAATCATGTTGAAAGACCCTGAACAGTCAAAATCATGTTGGAATCATGTTGAAAGGCCCAGAACAGTCAAAATCATGTTGAAAGACCCTGAACAGTCAAAATCATGTTGAAATCATGTTGAAAGGTCCAGAACAGGCCAAATCAAAGTAATCAAATTGGATGATGTTTGGATAATGGGCGTTGTTTACATAGCTAGCTAGTCTACTGGTGTGAAAACCTGACTGCAGGGTGTTAGCAAAGATACATATGTTTCCCCTATTCATCTGTGGTGAATGGTGTAGTCAAGAATCAATATCATGCTAGTTCATTTAAACACTGATTCATTCATTTAAACACTGAGTAATGCTATGCATTTCATGAAATATAGAGTTTATCTTTTACTTGCGTGCTGGTACAAGGTGCACTGCTCATGCTATTTATAATCAGTTCCAAAAGTATTGGGACTGCTGGTACAAGGTGCACTGCTCATACTATTTATAATACAGTTCCAAAAGTATTGGGACTGCTGGTACAAGGTGCACTGCTCATGCTATTTATGATACAGGGAGTTCCAAAAGTATTGGGACTGCTGGTACAAGGTGCACTGCTCATGCTATTTATAATACAGTTCCAAAAGTATTGGGACTGCTGGTACAAGGTGCACTGCTCATACTATTTATAATACAGTTCCAAAAGTATTGGGACTGCTGGTACAAGGTGCACTGCTCATACTATTTATAATACAGTTCCAAAAGTATTGGGACTGCTGGTACAAGGTGCACTGCTCATACTATTTATAATACAGTTCCAAAAGGATTGGGACTGCTGATACAAGGTGCACTGCTCATGCTATTTATAATCAGTTCCAAAAGTATTGGGACTGCTGGTACAAGGTGCACTGCTCATACTATTTATAATACAGTTCCAAAAGTATTGGGACTGCTGGTACAAGGTGCACTGCTCATGCTATTTATAATACAGTTCCAAAAGTATTGGGACTGCTGGTACAAGGTGCACTGCTCATACTATTTATAATACAGTTCCAAAAGTATTGGGACTGCTGATACAAGGTGCACTGCTCATACTATTTATAATACAGTTCCAAAAGTATTGGGACTGCTGGTACAAGGTGCACTGCTCATACTATTTATAATACAGTTCCAAAAGTATTGGGACTGCTGGTACAAGGTGCACTGCTCATGCTATTTATAATACAGTTCCAAAAGTATTGGGACTGCTGGTACAAGGTGCACTGCTCATGCTATTTATAATACAGTTCCAAAAGTATTGGGACTGCTGGTACAAGGTGCACTGCTCATACTATTTATAATACAGTTCCAAAAGTATTGGGACTGCTGGTACAAGGTGCACTGCTCATGCTATTTATAATACAGTTCCAAAAGTATTGGGACTGCTGGTACAAGGTGCACTGCTCATACTATTTATAATACAGTTCCAAAAGTATTGGGACTGCTGGTACAAGGTGCACTGCTCATGCTATTTATAATCAGTTCCAAAAGTATTGGGACTGCTGGTACAAGGTGCACTGCTCATACTATTTATAATACAGTTCCAAAAGTATTGGGACTGCTGGTACAAGGTGCACTGCTCATACTATTTATAATCAGTTCCAAAAGTATTGGGACTGCTGGTACAAGGTGCACTGCTCATACTATTTATAATACAGTTCCAAAAGTATTGGGACTGCTGGTACAAGGTGCACTGCTCATGCTATTTATAATACAGTTCCAAAAGTATTGGGACTGCTGGTACAAGGTGCACTGCTCGTGCTATTTATAATACAGTTCCAAAAGTATTGATACTGCTGGTACAAGGTGCACTGCTCATGCTATTTATAATACAGTTCCAAAAGTATTGGGACTGCTGGTACAAGGTGCACTGCTCATACTATTTATGATACAGTTCCAAAAGTATTGATACTGCTGGTACAAGGTGCACTGCTCATACTATTTATAATACAGTTCCAAAAGTATTGGGACTGCTGGTACAAGGTGCACTGCTCATGCTATTTATGATACAGGGAGTTCCAAAAGTATTGGGACTGCTGGTACAAGGTGCACTGCTCATGCTATTTATAATACAGTTCCAAAAGTATTGGGACTGCTGGTACAAGGTGCACTGCTCCTCCCTCATCATTGGGAGGAAGTCGTACTCGCTAAGAAAGCAGTGTGACGTCCTTTACAAATCTGGAGATTTGCTAAATAAGTAGCAAAGCCCACGAGCTGGGTCATGTTCATTAAGGCATGTAACAAAAAACATCTTCACAAATGTTGCAATTCATTTATTTGCCTGGACAGAGACAGTGATGGAATAGAATGCCTGGAGAGATCAGCAATGGGTTAGAATGTCTGGACAGAGGTACTGATGGGATAGCTAGATGGGTTCCTGGACAGAGGTACTGATGGGATAGCTAGATGGGTCTCTGGACAGAGGTACTGATGGGATAGCTAGATGGGTCTCTGGACAGAGGTAGTGATGGAATAGTTAGAGGGGTCTCTGGACAGAGGTACTGATGGGATAGCTAGATGGGTCTCTGGACAGAGGTACTGATGGGATAGCAGATGGGTCTCTGGACAGAGGTACTGATGGGATAGCTAGATGGGACTCTGGACAGAGGTACTGATGGGATAGCTAGATGGGTCTCTGGACAGAGGTACTGATGGGATAGCTAGATGGGACTCTGGACAGAGGTACTGATGGGATAGCTAGATGGGTTCCTGGACAGAGGTACTGATGGGATAGCTAGATGGGTCTCTGGACAGAGGTACTGATGGGATAGCTAGATGGGTCTCTGGACAGAGGTAGTGATGGAATAGTTAGAGGGGTCTCTGGACAGAGGTACTGATGGGATAGCTAGATGGGTCTCTGGACAGAGGTAGTGATGGAATAGTTAGAGGGGTCTCTGGACAGAGGTACTGATGGGATAGCTAGATGGGTCTCTGGACAGAGGTAGTGATGGACTAGTTAGAGGGGTCTCTGGACAGAGGTACTGATGGGATAGCTGGATGGGTTCCTGGACAGAGGTACTGATGGACTAGTTAGAGGGGTCTCTGGACAGAGGTACTGATGGGATAGCTAGATGGGTTCCTGGACAGAGGTACTGATGGGATAGCTAGATGGGTCTCTGGACAGAGGTAGTGATGGAATAGTTAGAGGGGTCTCTGGACAGAGGTACTGATGGGATAGCTAGATGGGTCTCTGGACAGAGGTAGTGATGGACTAGTTAGAGGGGTCTCTGGACAGAGGTACTGATGGGATAGCTGGATGAGTCTCTGGACAGAGGTAGTGATGGACTAGCTAGATGGGTCTCTGGACAGAGGTACTGATGGGATAGCTAGATGAGTCTCTGGACAGAGGTACTGATGGGATAGCTAGATGGGTCTCTGGACAGAGGTAGTGATGGACTAGTTAGATGGGTCTCTGGACAGAGGTACTGATGGGATAGCTGGATGAGTCTCTGGACAGAGGTAGTGATGGAATAGCTAGATGGGTCTCTGGACAGAGGTACTGATGGGATAGCTGGATGAGTCTCTGGACAGAGGTAGTGATGGGATAGCTGGATGAGTCTCTGGACAGAGGTACTGATGGGATAGCTGGATGAGTCTCTGGACAGAGGTAGTGATGGGATAGCTAGATGGGTCTCTGGACAGAGGTAGTGATGGACTAGCTAGATGGGTCTCTGGACAGAGGTAGTGATGGGATAGCTGGATGAGTCTCTGGACAGAGGTACTGATGGGATAGCTGGATGAGTCTCTGGACAGAGGTAGTGATGGGATAGCTAGATGGGTCTCTGGACAGAGGTAGTGATGGGATAGCTAGATGGGTCTCTGGACAGAGGTACTGATGGGATAGCTGGATGAGTCTCTGGACAGAGGTACTGATGGGATAGCTGGATGAGTCTCTGGACAGAGGTAGTGATGGGATAGCTAGATGAGTCTCTGGACAGAGGTACTGATGGGATAGCTGGATGAGTCTCTGGACAGAGGTAGTGATGGGATAGCTAGATGGGTCTCTGGACAGAGGTAGTGATATAGGATAAAGATACAGGATAAATGACAAGAATAAATATTGCACCATTTATGTTAGTAGAGACCTTGACGATTAGGAATAATGTAAATAGGCTAAAAGGCTAAACAAATTTGTAAAAACTTTGCTCAGCCAGGGGGTTCATAATAATAGCCTTCAGAAAGTATTCATACCCCTTGACTTGTTACACATTTTACAGCCTGAATCATTTGTTTGTCACCCATCTACACACAATATCCCATAATCAAATCAAATCACATTGTGTTTGTCACACGCGCTGAATACAACAGTGAAATGCTTACTTACAAGCCCTTAACCAACAATGCAGTTTTAAGAAAAATAAGTGTTAAGTAAAAAACAGATAAGTAAATATATATATATATATAATAAAAGTAACAAATAATTAAACAGCAGCAGTAAAAACTGGAAGAGAACAGTTGGCGACATCTTCTAGGTCTTTCAAGCTTCACCAGTTCTGTGATTCTCTCTCATTAGGTCTGAGCAGTAAGAGGATCCCACCGTACACCGGAATTGGAGAGCGCTTATAGAAATACTGGAACAATGCTGACGTGAGCCAAGGCGCTAGGTTGCCTCAGCCAAACACCTGTCTGTGCTGATAGAACCGCTGGGCGAGCACGGACCCAGTCGTTTACCTCCCAAGGCCCAGCCAAACACCTGTCTGTGCTGATAGAACCGCTGGGCGAGCACGGACCCAGTCGTTTACCTCCCAAGGCCCAGCCAAACACCTGTCTGTGCTGATAGAGCCGCTGGGCGAGCACGGACCCAGTCGTTTACCTCCCAAGGCCCAGCCAAACACCTGTCTGTGCTGATAGAGCCGCTGGGCGAGCACGGACCCAGTCGTTTACCTCCCAAGGCCCAGCCAAACACCTGTCTGTGCTGATAGAGCCGCTGGGCGAGCACGGACCCAGTCGTTTACCTCCCAAGGCCCAGCCAAACACCTGTCTGTGCTGATAGAGCCGCTGGGCGAGCACGGACCCAGTCGTTTACCTCCCAAGGCCCAGCCAAACACCTGTCTGTGCTGATAGAGCCGCTGGGCGAGCACGGACCCAGTCGTTTACCTCCCAAGGCCCAGCCAAACACCTGTCTGTGCTGATAGAACCGCTGGGCGAGCACGGACCCAGTCGTTTACCTCCCAAGGCCCAGCCAAACACCTGTCTGTGCTGATAGAACCGCTGGGCGAGCACGGACCCAGTCGTTTACAGCACCTTTAGAATGTATTGGATCAACAGTTACTGTCTGATCCTCCCAAGGCCCAGCCAAAATACCTCAAATATGAACGGTGACAGTATTCTAACTTGTGGTGCGAATGTTGGTGCGAATGTTCTCTCACCCCAAAAACACTCCAAGTAAATATCTTCTGTCTAATAACAGTGGCACTGGTGCCAGAATTAGAATGTGTGTCAATGTCAGCCCATTCACATTAAACAGACGTAAGGTATGGAATGTAAATTTGTGTCCCTCCGTTACGTATGCTGTGTTCCGTTACATTACAAATAGAATAATGGGTGTGGTTACTTAATACGAGCCTTCAGAAAGTATTCATACCCCTTGACTTATTACACATTTTGTTTTGTTACAGCCTGAATATTTCTTTTTGCCAACCATCTACAAACAATATCCCATAATGACAAAGTGAAAACATTAATTTACATAAGTATTCACACCCCTGAGTCAATACATGTTAGAATGACCTTTGGCAGTGCCACATTTGGCCATGAGTCTTTTCTGAATTCTTCAAGCTCTGTTAAATTGGTTGTTGATCATTTCTAGACAACCATTTTCAAGTCTTGCTATAGATTTTCAAGCAGATTTGAGTCAAAACTGTAACTCAGGAACATTCACTGTCTCCTTGGTAAGTAACTCCAGTGCTTAGCTCCATTCATGTATGTTATATCCTGAAAAACTCCCCAGTCCTTAACGATTAAAGCATACCCATAACATGATGCATGCACCACCATGTTTGAAAGTATGGAGAGTGGTACTCAGTAATGAGTTGTATTGGATTTGCACCAAACATAACATTTTGTATTCAGGACAAAAAGTGAATTGCTTTGCCAACTTTTGCTGCAGTATTACTTTAGTGCCTTGTTGCAAACAGGATGCAGGTTTTGGAAAATGTTTATTCTATACAGGCTGCCTTCTTTTCACTCTGTCAATGAAGTTAGTATTGTGGAGTAACAATGTTACAGTTTTCTCCTACCACAGCCATTAAACTCTGTAACTGTTTTAAAGTTACCATTGGGCGCATTGTGAAATCCCTGAGCGGTTTCCTTCCTCTCCAGCAACTGAGTTAGGAAGGACACCTGTTTCTTGGCCTCTCAAATGGCGCAGAGATCTAAGGCACCGCATCTCAGTGAGCATGGTTCAAATCCAGGCTGTATCACATCTGGCTGTGATTGGGAGTCCCATAGAGCAGTGCACAATTGGCCCAGTGTCGTATAGGTTTGGCCGGGGGATGCTGTCATTGTAAATAAGAATTTGTTCTAAACTGACTTGCATAGTTAATTTTAAAATATGTATATTTGTAGTGACTAGGTGTATTGATACACCATGCAACGTGTAATCAATACGCGACTTTTGGCGTTGCAAGTGCAATGCTCTACAGACTGAGCCACATAGGACTAAGTGGTTTGGATAAAAGTGTTTGCTAAATTGCTTATATTATTGTATACTGTATTGTGTTTTTCTTCCCACTTAAAACTACAACTCCCATGGGTCCCGCACTAGAGGAGATTAAAAAAGTCCATATGAATTTCAGACAGATTTGGTCTATTCTACAAGGAACATGTAGTTGCCTATCTGTTATTAATCCATGTAGCTACGACTGACATCTAGTGGAAATGTATTTCTGCACTCGTTTCCTCGATGTTTATGTAATAATTATTTGGCCCACTGGAGGGCAGTTGCTGATGGATAACCTCTCTCTCGTTCATGGGGCGCTCTTGAAACCGGATGTGTGCATGTCGTTGTCATATGAATTCATGGTTCACGCTGTTTCACATTGCCGTGGCTGCATTTCTAGCTACAACATGGGATTTGGGAACGACAAGTGACAGTGTGATGACTGTATATCAAGTTTAGTGTGAACAACAGTGTAGAAAATAACAGTTTATGTCCTAGATCTGTATTTCTGCCGGAGGTTGGCGGGGGCAAACAGAAGTCACGATGGTGAAAGAGCAGTTTAGAGAGACTGATGTGGCCAAAAAAATGTAAGTATGTCCAGTTAGCTAGATGCTAGCCACAAGCAATTAATATTTCCCCCAGCCCTCTAGCTATGAGTATTTGCCTAAAGCAGTTTGCAATTTGTCACATGAGCTTGCTTTTCATAGCTAAGTTAGATAGCTTTTTGCAATTGCATCATTGATTTGAACAGGGTCAGCAACGCTGGAAACACGTTTTTAGAAAGCTAGCTAGCTAGCTAAACAAACAATCACACCACATCACATCTCCACCTGGCTAAGGTGGCAGGATGTCGAACCCGTGTTGCCATGACCACTGGCACTCTTGCTGAGTACATGGTAAAGCATGACGTGCTGCAGGGAATCTGCATTCCAACCAACTACCAAGTAGCCTCAAGTAGACATCCAGCAAGGCAATGCTGACCATGCATTACCAATAGACTCTCAATTGACCCCTAAACTATAGCTTGTTGTCATTGGCAGTTCTTGCTTGGGTAGGACCTATTTGCTAGTTGACTTAGTGGCCAGTGTTTAATTTAACCCCTATGCTGAGTTTGCGATCTATTCCATTTATGTCAACAGAAGCCACATCTGTTTTGGGATGAAGTCGGCTGAACAGATGAGACAGCAGGCTCATATCCAAGTGGTCAGTAAGAACCTGTACAGCCAGGACACCAGCCATACTCCTCTACCGTACGGAGTACTGGATCATCGCATGGTAGGGCCGACACGTGTACATACATACACACATACATACATACATACATACATACATACATACATACATATGTAACAGTATAACTTTAAACCGTCCCCTCGCCCATACCCGGGCGCGAACCAGGGACCTTCTGCACACATCAACAACAGTCACCCCGAAGCATCGTTACCCATCGCTCCACAAAAGCCGCGGCCCTTGCAGAGCAAGGGGAATTACTACTTCAAGGTCTCAGAGCAAGTGACGTAACCGATTGAAACGCTATTTAGCGCACACCGCTAACTAAACTAGCCGTTTCACATCCGTTACACACACACACACACACACACACACACACACATACATACATACCACCCTATTGAGTACTGGATCATCACATGGTACACTACTGGTCAATAGTTTTAGACACACCTACTCATTCAAAGGTTTTTCTTTATTTTGACTATTTTCTACATTGTAGAATAATAGTGAAGACATCAACTTTGAAATAACACATACGGAATCATGTAGTAACCAAAACAGTGTTAAACAAATCAAAATATATTTTAGATTTTTGAAGTTCTTCAAAGTAGCCACCCTTTGCCCTTGATGACAGCTTTGCAAACTCTTGGCCTCCTCTATCGGTGGTTGTGACCCAACTGTCATGTTATATTCCAGGGCACCAGTGAGAAGGATCGTCCTTGTGAGACGTGTGGGAAGAACCTGGCTGACTGTCTGGGACACTATGGGTATCTGGACCTGGAGATGCCCTGTTTTCATGTGGGCTATTTCAAAGCCACCATTGGAATCCTACAGGCAAGTTCACTATAACTGTAACTGCCAAAAATAAAGGAAACACTTGAGTAAATGAGGGCTACAAGTAGGATGTATAGAAACAGGTGCTTCCAACACAGGTGTGGTATCCTGAGTTAATGAAGCAATTACCATCCCATCATGCTTAGGGTCATGTATAAGAATGCTCAGTTGCCCATTATTTTGGCGACCATGGCTAGAAGAAGAGATCTCAGTGACTTTGAAAGAGGGGGATCAAAGGAACATAGAGGGTTTAAAGGGTGTGTCTCAGTCACCAGATCTCAACACACTTGAACACTTCTGGGGGATTCTGGAGCGGCACCTGGGACAGCGTTTTCCTCCACCATCAACAAAACACCAAATGATGGAATTTCTCGTAGAAGGGTGTCGCATCCCTCTAATAGAGTTCCAGACACTTGTAGAATCTACGCCAAGGGGAAAGCTGTTCTGGCGGCTCGTTGTCGCCCAACGCCCACTTTATGTTGATGTTTCCTTTAATTTGGCAGTTATTTGTATCTATTTATCTTTTCTCTCTCTACAATGTAGCAAACTAAATATGACATTACTGTACTGCACACTGAGGAGCCTACATCACAACCTTGATCATCCTGATTCAATTATCAGAGTTACTTCTTTGACTCTTTTACTATGTGATTGTTGTTCAAGCTGGCCCATTATAACATCATGTGATTGGTTTTCAAGCTGGCCCATTATAACATCATGTGATTGGTTTTCAAGCTAGCCCGTTAAAACATCATGTGGTTGTTCAAGCTAGCCCATTAGAACATCATGTGATTGTTGTTCAAGCTGGCCCCATTATAACATCATGTGATTGGTTTTCAAGCTGGCCCATTATAACATCATGTGATTGGTTTTCAAGCTAGCCCGTTAAAACATCATGTGATTGTTATTCAAGCTGGCCCGTTAGAACATCATGTGATTGTTGTTCAAGCTGGCCCATTAGAACATCATGTGATTGTTGTTCAAGCTGGCCCGTTAGAACATCATGTGATTGTTGTTCAAGCTGGCCCATTAGAACATCATGTGATTGTTGTTCAAGCTGGCCCATTAGAACATCATGTGATTGTTGTTCAAGCTGGCCCATTAGAACATCATGTGATTGTTGTTCAAGCTGGCCCATTAGAACATCATGTGATTGTTGTTCAAGCTGGCCCCATTAAAACATCATGTGATTGTTATTCAAGCTGGCCCGTTAAAACATCATGTGATTGTTATTCAAGCTGGCCCCATTAAAACATCATGTGATTGTTGTTCAAGCTGGCCCCATTAAAACATCATGTGATTGTTGTTCAAGCTGGCCCCATTAAAACATCATGTGATTGTTGTTCAAGCTGGCCCATTAGAACATCATGTGATTGTTGTTCAAGCTGGCCCATTAGAACATCATGTGATTGTTGTTCAAGCTGGCCCGTTAGAACATCATGTGATTGTTGTTCAAGCTGGCCCCATTAAAACATCATGTGATTGTTGTTCAAGCTGGCCCCATTAGAACATCATGTGATTGTTGTTCAAGCTGGCCCCATTAAAACATCATGTGATTGTTATTCAAGCTGGCCCCATTAAAACATCATGTGATTGTTATTCAAGCTGGCCCCATTAAAAGATCATGTGATTGTTGTTCAAGCTAGCCCGTTAAAACATCATGTGATTGTTGTTCAAGCTGGCCCCATTAAAACATCATGTGATTGTTATTCAAGCTGGCCCCATTAAAACATCATGTGATTGTTATTCAAGCTGGCCCCATTAAAAGATCATGTGATTGTTGTTCAAGCTAGCCCGTTAAAACATCATGTGATTGTTGTTCAAGCTAGCCCGTTAAAACATCATGTGATTGTTATTCAAGCTGGCCCGTTAGAACATCATGTGATTGTTATTCAAGCTGGCCCGTTAGAACATCATGTGATTGTTGTTCAAGCTGGCCCATTATAACATCATGTGATTGGTTTTCAAGCTAGCCCATTAGAACATCATGTGATTGTTCAAGCTGGCCCATTAGAACATCATGTGATTGTTCAAGCTAGCCCATTAGAACATCATGTGATTGTTCAAGCTAGCCCATTAGAACATCATGTGGTTGTTGTTCAAGCTGGCCCCATTTTAACATTTGTATTTATTTTTAATTTATGTCACCTGTATTTAACCAGGTAGGCCAGTTGAGAACGAGTTCTCATTTACAACTGGGTCCTGGCCAAGATAAAGCAAAGCAGTGCGACAAAAACAACAACACAGAGTTACACATAAACAAATGTACAGTCAATAACACAATAGAAAAGAAAAATTGAAAAATCTATGTACAGTGTGTGCAAATCAACAAGGTAATATAGTAGGGGGAGTGCTTCTCAAATGTAATGTTTTATGTGTGTGGAGCAAGGCAGTATGCATATTGTAAACAACTAGGGCTTGTTGTTCAAATTGGCCCATTATGACATCATGTGATTGTTGTTCCTTTATATATGTTATTGTTGTTCAAATTGGCCCATTATGACATCATGTGATTGTTGTTCTGTTATAACTATGTTATTGTTGTTCAAATTGGCCCATTATGACATCATGTGATTGCATCACTGTAGTGCTATTCACTCAACTGTACGACTTGATTAGTTCAGTGTTAGCTAGCTACATAGCTGTCTTTGTTTCCAAGATAATTGTGTAGTTTAGTGTGTGTAGCCTTGGAGTGATTATCTTAATTCACTGAGGTTCGCTAGCCAGCTATTTGTCGTCCTTAACGTAGGAGACTCTGCTAGCTAGCCAACAGCTAACAGCTAACAGCTAGCCAACGTCTACTGAATAGAACTCAACAACCCGGTCGCATTCACAGGTAGTATCACATTTTCATTTCATTACAGTACAACGGTTTGATTTGTTTGATCGTAGCTAGCTACATAGCTAGCTACATTTTTGTTTCAAAGATAATTGTGTAGTCTAGACCGATTTCCTAGGTTAGCTAGCCAGCTATTGTCGTTCTTTTAACTCAACGTAACGTAAACAACACTGCTAGCTAGCCAGCTAGCCCCCGAATAGCAGCACTGTAGAAATTATTACACTCAACGGAACGACTTGATTAGTGTAGTGTCAACAACGCAGCTACTGCCAGCTAGCCTACTTTAGCATTACTGTATCATTTTAATCATTTTAGTCAATAAGATTCTTGCTACGTAAGCTTAACTTTCTGAACATTCGAGACGTGTAGTCCGCTTGTCATTCCAATTTCCTTGCATTAGCGTAGCCTTTTCTGTAGCCTGTCAACTATGTGTCTGTCTATCCCTGTTCTCTCCTCTCTGCACAGACCATACAAACGCTCCACACCGCGTGGCCGCGACCACCCTAACCTGGTGGTCCCAGCGCGTACGACCCACGTGGAGTTCCAGGTCTCTGGTAGCCTCTGGAACTGCCAATCTGCGGCCAACAAGGCAGAGTTCATCTCAGCCTATGCCTCCCTCCAGTCCCTTGACTTCTTGGCACTGACGGAAACATGGATCACCACAGATAACACTGCTACTCCTACTGCTCTCTCCTCGTCCGCCCACGTGTTCTCGCACACCCCGAGAGCTTCTGGTCAGCGGGGTGGTGGCACCGGGATCCTCATCTCTCCCAAGTGGTCTTTCTCTCTTTCTCCCCTTACCCATCTGTCTATTGCCTCCTTTGAATTCCATGCTGTCACAGTTACCAGCCCTTTCAAGCTTAACATCCTTATCATTTATCGCCCTCCAGGTTCCTCGGAGAGTTCATCAATGAGCTTGATGCCTTGATAAGCTCCTTTCCTGAGGACGGCTCACCTCTCACAGTTCTGGGCGACTTTAACCTCCCCACGTCTACCTTTGACTCATTCCTCTCTGCCTCCTTCTTTCCACTCCTCTCCTCTTTTGACCTCACCCTCTCACCTTCCCCCTACTCACAAGGCAGGCAATACGCTTGACCTCATCTTTACTAGATGCTGTTCTTCCACTAACCTCATTGCAACTCCCCTCCAAGTCTCCGACCACTACCTTGTATCCTTTTCCCTCTCGCTCTCATCCAACACTTCCCACACTGCCCCTACTCGGATGGTATCGCGCCGTCCCAACCTTCGCTCTCTCCCCCCGCTACTCTCTCCTCTTCCATCCTATCTTCTCTTCCCTCTGCTCAAACTTTCTCCAACCTATCTCCTGATTCTGCCTCCTCAACCCTCCTCTCCTCCCTTACTGCATCCTTTGACTCCCTATGTCCCCTATCCTCCAGGCCGGCTCGGTCCTCCCCTCCCGCTCCGTGGCTCGACGACTCATTGCGAGCTCACAGAACAGGGCTCCGGGCAGCCGAGCGGAAATGGAGGAAAACTCGCCTCCCTGCGGACCTGGCATCCTTTCACTCCCTCCTCTCTACATTTTCCTCCTCTGTCTCTGCTGCTAAAGCCACTTTCTACCATTCTAAATTCCAAGCATCTGCCTCTAACCCTAGGAAGCTCTTTGCCACCTTCTCCTCCCTCCTGAATCCTCCCCCTCCCTCCTCCCTCTCTGCAGATGACTTCGTCAACCATTTTGAAAAGAAGGTCGATGACATCCGATCCTCGTTTGCTAAGTCAAACGACACCGCTGGTTCTGCTCACACTGCCCTACCCTATGCTCTGACCTCTTTCTCCCCTCTCTCTCCAGATGAAATCTCGCGTCTTGTGACGGCCGGCCGCCCAACAACCTGCCCGCTTGACCCTATCCCCTCCTCTCTTCTCCAGACCATTTCCGGAGACCTTCTCCCTTACCTCACCTCGCTCATCAACTCATCCCTGACCACTGGCTACGTCCCTCCCGTCTTCAAGAGAGCGAGAGTTGCACCCCTTCTGAAAAAACCTACACTCGATCCCTCCGATGTCAACAACTACAGACCAGTATCCCTTCTCTCTTTTCTCTCCAAAACTCTTGAGCGTGCCGTCCTTGGCCAGCTCTACCGCTATCTCTCTCAGAATGACCTTCTTGATCCAAATCAGTCAGGTTTCAAGACTAGTCATTCAACTGAGACTGCTCTTCTCTGTATCACGGAGGCGCTCCGCACTGCTAAAGCTAACTCTCTCTCCTCTGCTCTCATCCTTCTAGACCTATCGGCTGCCTTCGATACTGTGAACCATCAGATCCTCCTCTCCACCCTCTCCGAGTTGGGCATCTCCGGCGCGGCCCACGCTTGGATTGCGTCCTACCTGACAGGTCGCTCCTACCAGGTGGCGTGGCGAGAATCTGTCTCCTCACCACGCGCTCTCACCACTGGTGTCCCCCAGGGCTCTGTTCTAGGCCCTCTCTTATTCTCGCTATACACCAAGTCACTTGGCTCTGTCATAACCTCACATGGTCTCTCCTATCATTGCTATGCAGACGACACACAATTAATCTTCTCCTTTCCCCCTTCTGATGACCAGGTGGCGAATCGCATCTCTGCATGTCTGGCAGACATATCAGTGTGGATGACGGATCACCACCTCAAGCTGAACCTCAGCAAGACGGAGCTCCTCTTCCTCCCGGGGAAGGACTGCCCGTTCCATGATCTCGCCATCACGGTTGACAACTCCATTGTGTCCTCCTCCCAGAGCGCTAAGAACCTTGGCGTGATCCTGGACAACACCCTGACGTTCTCAACTAACATCAAGGCGGTGTCCCGTTCCTGTAGGTTCATGCTCTACAACATCCGCAGAGTACGACCCTGCCTCACACAGGAAGCGGCGCAGGTCCTAATCCAGGCACTTGTCATCTCCCGTCTTGATTACTGCAACTCGCTGTTGGCTGGGCTCCCTGCCTGTGCCATTAAACCCCTACAACTCATCCAGAACGCCGCAGCCCGTCTGGTGTTCAACCTTCCCAAGTTCTCTCACGTCACCCCGCTCCTCCGCTCTCTCCACTGGCTTCCAGTTGAAGCTCGCATCCGCTACAAGACCATGGTGCTCGCCTACGGAGCTGTGAGGGGAACGGCACCTCAGTACCTCCAGGCTCTGATCAGGCCCTACACCCAAACAAGGGCACTGCGTTCATCCACCTCTGGCCTGCTCGCCTCCCTACCACTGAGGAAGTACAGTTCCCGCTCAGCCCAGTCAAAACTGTTCGCTGCTCTGGCCCCCAATGGTGGAACAAACTCCCTCACGACGCCAGGACAGCGGAGTCAATCACCACCTTCCGGAGACACCTGAAACCCCACCTCTTCAAGGAATACCTAGGATAGGGTAAGCAAGGGTAAGTAATCCTTCTCACCCCCCCCCCCCAACAAGATTTAGATGCAAGTGGCTGTTCCACTGGTTGTCATAAGGTGTATGCACCAATTTGTAAGTCGCTCTGGATAAGAGCGTCTGCTAAATGACTTAAATGTAAATGTAAAATGTAAATGTTCCGTTATAACTATGTTATTGTTGTTCAAATTGGCCCATTATGACATCATGTGATTGTTCCGTTATAACTATGTTATTGTTGTTCAAATTGGCCCATTATGACATCATGTGATTGTTGTTCTGTTATAACTATGTGATTGTTGTTCAAATTGGCCCATTATGACATCATGTGATTGTTGTTCTGTTATAACTATGTTATTGTTGTTCAAATTGGCCCATTATGACATCATGTGATTGTTGTTCTGTTATAACTATGTTATTGTTGTTCAAATTGGCCCATTATGACATCATGTGATTGTTGTTCTGTTATAACTATGTTATTGTTGTTCAAATTGGCCCATTATGACATCATGTGATTGTTGTTCCGTTATAACTATGTTATTGTTGTTCAAATTGGCCCATTATGACATCATGTGATTGTTGTTCCGTTATAACTATGTTATTGTTGTTCAAATTGGCCCATTATGACATCATGTGATTGTTGTTCCGTTATAACGGTTGACAACTCCATTGTGTCCTCCTCCCAGAGCGCTAAGAACCTTGGCGTGATCCTGGACAACACCCTGTCGTTCTCAACTAACATCAAGGCGGTGGCCCGTTCCTGTAGGTTCATGCTCTACAACATCCGCAGAGTACGACCCTGCCTCACACAGGAAGCGGCGCAGGTCCTAATCCAGGCACTTGTCATCTCCCGTCTGGATTACTGCAACTCGCTGTTGGCTGGGCTCCCTGCCTGTGCCATTAAACCCCTACAACTCATCCAGAACGCCGCAGCCCGTCTGGTGTTCAACCTTCCCAAGTTCTCTCACGTCACCCCGCTCCTCCGCTCTCTTCACTGGCTTCCAGTTGAAGCTCGCATCCGCTACAAGACCATGGTGCTTGCCTACGGAGCTGTGAGGGGAACGGCACCTCAGTACCTCCAGGCTCTGATCAGGCCCTACACCCAAACAAGGGCACTGCGTTCATCCACCTCTGGCCTGCTCGCCTCCCTACCACTGAGGAAGTACAGTTCCCGCTCAGCCCAGTCAAAACTGTTCGCTGCTCTGGCCCCCCAATGGTGGAACAAACTCCCTCACGACGCCAGGACAGCGGAGTCAATCACCACCTTCCGGAGACACCTGAAACCCCACCTCTTTAAGGAATACCTAGGATAGGATAAAGTAATCCTTCTCCCCCCCTTAAAAGATTTAGATGCACTATTGTAAAGTGGCTGTTCCACTGGATGTCATAAGGTGAATGCACCAATTTGTAAGTCGCTCTGGATAAGAGCGTCTGCTAAATGACTTAAATGAAATGATGAAATGAAATAACGTATGTAATTGTTGTTCAAATTGTTCCATTATGACATCATGTTATTGTTGTTCAAATTGTTCCATTATGACATCATGTGATTGTTGTTCAAATTGGCCCTTTATGACATCATGTTATTGTTGTTCAAATTGGCCCTTTATGACATGTGATTGTTGTTCAAATTGGCCCATTATGACATGTGATTGTTGTTCAAATTGTTCCATTATGACATCATGTTATTGTTGTTCAAATTGGCACTTTATGGCATCATGTTATTGTTGTTCAAATTGGCCCTTTATGACATCATGTTATTGTTGTTCAAATTGGCCCTTTATGACATCATGTTATTGTTGTTCAAATTGGCCCTTTATGACATCATGTTATTGTTGTTCAAATTGGCCCTTTATGACATCATGTTATTGTTGTTCAAATTGGCCCTTTATGACATCATGTTATTGTTGTTCAAATTGGCCCTTTATGACATCATGTTATTGTTGTTCAAATTGTTCCATTACGACATCATGTTATTGTTGTTCAAATTGGCCCTTTATGACATCATGTTATTGTTGTTCAAATTGTTCCATTATGACATCATGTTATTGTTGTTCAAATTGGCCCTTTATGACATCATGTTATTGTTGTTCAAATTGGCCCTTTATGACATCATGTTATTGTTGTTCAAATTGGCCCTTTATGACATCATGTTATTGTTGTTCAAATTGTTCCATCCAGATGATCTGTAAGACGTGTTCTCACATCATGCTGACCAAAGAGGAGAAACTACAGTTCATGGATGTGTTGAAGAGGCCTGGACTAGCGTACCTACAGAAACGAGGAATGAAGAAGAAGATATCCGACAAATGCCGCAAAAGGACATTGTGTCTCAATTGCTCCACGTTAAATGGTAGGGTATCAACAATAGCTTAGTCTTTGACTGTTTACGGTTCAACTTTGACATTTGGGTCAAAATACATATTAAGTTATATTTGAATTGAGTTGGATTTAGTGGAGTTGAAAGCAAAGCCCAAGTGGTGGTTGATGTGACTGATAATGTCTTTGTTCTTGCCATTTAACAGGACCAGTGAAGAAGTGTGGCTTGCTGAAGATCCTCCACGAGAAATACAAGACAACCAAGAAAGTGGTGGACACTGTAGTATCAGACTTTCTCAACTCATTCGATATCGCAATAGAACACAACAAAGAAGTGGAGGGCTTGCTTAACAGGGCTCAGGTGAGTCACGTTGAAGGCAACTAGGGCTTGCTTAACAGGGCTCAGGTGAGTCACGTTGAAGGCAACTAGGGCTTGCTTAACAGGGCTCAGGTGAGTCACGTTGAAGGCAACTAGGGCTTGCTTAACAGGGCTCAGGTGAGTCACGTTGAAGGCAACTAGGGCTTGCTTAACAGGGCTCAGGTGAGTCACGTTGAAGGCAACTAGGGCTTGCTTAACAGGGCTCAGGTGAGTCACGTTGAAGGCAACTAGGGCTTGCTTAACAGGGCTCAGGTGAGTCACGTTGAAGGCAACTAGGGCTTGCTTAACAGGGCTCAGGTGAGTCACGTTGAAGGCAACCAGGGCTTGCTTAACAGGGCTCAGGTAAGTCACGTTGAAGGCAACTAGGGCTTGCTTAACAGGGCTCAGGTGAGTCACGTTGAAGGCAACTAGGGCTTGCTTAACAGGGCTCAGGTGAGTCACGTTGAAGGCAACTAGGGCTTGCTTAACAGGGCTCAGGTGAGTCACGTTGAAGGCAACTAGGGCTTGCTTAACAGGGCTCAGGTGAGTCACGTTGAAGGCAACTAGGGCTCGCTTAACAGGGCTCAGGTGAGTCACGTTGAAGGCAACCAGGGCTTGCTTAACAGGGCTCAGGTGAGTCACGTTGAAGGCAACCAGGGCTTGCTTAACAGGGCTCAGGTGAGTCACGTTGAAGGCAACTAGGGCTTGCTTAACAGGGCTCAGGTGAGTCACGTTGAAGGCAACCAGGGCTTGCTTAACAGGGCTCAGGTGAGTCACGTTGAAGGCAACTAGGGCTTGCTTAACAGGGCTCAGGTGAGTCATGTTGAAGGCAACTAGGGCTTGCTTAGCAGGGCTCAGGTGAGTCACGTTGAAGGCAACTAGGGCTTGCTTAACAGGGCTCAGGTGAGTCACGTTGAAGGCAACTAGGGCTTGCTTAACAGGGCTCAGGTGAGTCACGTTGAAGGCAACTAGGGCTTGCTTAACAGGGCTCAGGTGAGTCACGTTGAAGGCAACTAGGGCTTGCTTAACAGGGCTCAGGTGAGTCACGTTGAAGGCAACTAGGGCTTGCTTAACAGGGCTCAGGTGAGTCACGTTGAAGGCAACTAGGGCTTGCTTAACAGGGCTAAGGTGAGTCACGTTGAAGGCAACTAGGGCTTGCTTAACAGGGCTCAGGTGAGTCACGTTGAAGGCAACCAGGGCAACTTTTAGCAGTTTACATGTCTACTTTGTAGAGGTCATATGAGGTTAATGGTTTGTTTTGTATGTTTTTCACTTAGCAGTGACTTACAGTAACAGAGTTCATACAGGATTAGTATATGGGATGCTTGAACAAACAGAACCTGGTATTACTAGAGTCACACTCTCCTTACCAACTGGGTCACACTGGTTTTAAATGCTGACCGATCATGTTTTTCACCCCGACGGAGAACCTGAGTCCTCTAGTGGTGCTGAACCTCTTCAAAATATGTCTGTCTGAATCTGGGAAACTGGCCCTTATGGTTGTAAATGCTGATTGAGCTTCATGTCCTGTGGTTTCCAGGAGAACCTGAGTCCTCTAGTGGTGCTGAACCTCTTCAAAATGTATCTGTCTGAATCTGGGAAACTGGCCCTTATGGTTGTAAATGCTGATTGACCTTCATGTCCTGTGGTTTCCAGGAGAACCTGAGTCCTCTAGTGGTGCTGAACCTCTTCAAAATGTGTCTGTCTGAATCTGGGAAACTGTCCCTTATGGTTGTAAATGCTGATTGACCTTCATGTCCTGTGGTTTCCAGGAGAACCTGAGTCCTCTAGTGGTGCTGAACCTCTTCAAAATGTGTCTGTCTGAATCTGGGAAACTGTCCCTTATGGTTGTAAATGCTGATTGACCTTCATGTCCTGTGGTTTCCAGGAGAACCTGAGTCCTCTAGTGGTGCTGAACCTCTTCAAAATGTGTCTGTCTGAATCTGGGAAACCGGCCCTTATGGTTGTAAATGCTGATTGACCTTCATGTCCTGTGGTTTCCAGGAGAACCTGAGTCCTCTAGTGGTGCTGAACCTCTTCAAAATGTGTCTGTCTGAATCTGGGAAACCGGCCCTTATGGTTGTAAATGCTGATTGAGCTTCATGTCCTGTGGTTTCCAGGAGAACCTGAGTCCTCTAGTGGTGCTGAACCTCTTCAAAATGTGTCTGTCTGAATCTGGGAAACTGGCCCTTATGGTTGTAAATGCTGATTGAGCTTCATGTCCTGTGGTTTCCAGGAGAACCTGAGTCCTCTAGTGGTGCTGAACCTCTTCAAAATGTGTCTGTCTGAATCTGGGAAACTGTCCCTTATGGTTGTAAATGCTGATTGACCTTCATGTCCTGTGGTTTCCAGGAGAACCTGAGTCCTCTAGTGGTGCTGAACCTCTTCAAAATGTGTCTGTCTGAATCTGGGAAACCGGCCCTTATGGTTGTAAATGCTGATTGACCTTCATGTCCTGTGGTTTCCAGGAGAACCTGAGTCCTCTAGTGGTGCTGAACCTCTTCAAAATGTGTCTGTCTGAATCTGGGAAACCGGCCCTTATGGTTGTAAATGCTGATTGAGCTTCATGTCCTGTGGTTTCCAGGAGAACCTGAGTCCTCTAGTGGTGCTGAACCTCTTCAAAATGTGTCTGTCTGAATCTGGGAAACTGGCCCTTATGGTTGTAAATGCTGATTGAGCTTCATGTCCTGTGGTTTCCAGGAGAACCTGAGTCCTCTAGTGGTGCTGAACCTCTTCAGGAGGATACCAGCGGAGGACATTCCCCTGCTCCTGATGAACCCGGAGGCAGGTAAGCCTGCAGACCTCATCCTCACCCGCCTGCTGGTACCTCCGCTCTGCATCCGCCCCTCTGTCATCTCAGACCTCAAGTCGGGTACTAATGAGGATGACCTCACCATGAAGCTCACAGAGATCATCTTCCTCAATGACGTCATCAAGAAGGTGGGTACATTACATTTACATCAAATATATATATATTTTTTCGTATGATGTCATAGAGAAGGTGGGCGTCATGGGATTGGGAGAGTAGCAGGAAGTTTCAATTAATTTGTGATTAAATGTTTTATTAATCGGCTCGGGAGTTTTTCCATGAACTGACCACCAGGAAAACCTCTGGGGCCCCAGTAGGCTATTACTAACTAGTTGGTCAGCTGAGGAAAACCTCTTGGCCCCAGTAGGCTATTACATTTACATCTAGTTGGTCAGCTGAGGAAAACCTCTGGGCCCCAGTAGGCTATTACTAACTAGTTGGTCAGCTGAGGAAAACCTCTGGGCCCCAGTAGGCTATTACTCACTAGTTGGTCAGCTGAGGAAAACCTCTGGGCCCCAGTAGGCTATTACTCACTAGTTGGTCAGCTGAGGAAAACCTCTGGGCCCCAGTAGGCTATTACTAACTAGTTGGTCAGCTGAGGAAAACCTCTGGGCCCCAGTAGGCTATTACTAACTAGTTGGTCAGCTCAGGAAAACCTCTGGGCCCCAGTAGGCTATTACTAACTAGTTGGTCAGCTCAGGAAAACCTCTGGGCCCCAGTAGGCTATTACTAACTAGTTGGTCAGCTCAGGAAAACCTCTGGGCCCCAGTAGGCTATTACTAACTAGTTGGTCAGCTGAGGAAAACCTCTTGGCCCCAGTAGGCTATTACATTTACATCTAGTTGGTCAGCTGAGGAAAACCTCTGGGCCCCAGTAGGCTATTACTAACTAGTTGGTCAGCTCAGGAAAACCTCTGGGCCCCAGTAGGCTATTACTAACTAGTTGGTCAGCTCAGGAAAACCTCTGGGCCCCAGTAGGCTATTACTAACTAGTTGGTCAGCTGAGGAAAACCTCTGGGCCCCAGTAGGCTATTACTAACTAGTTGGTCAGCTCAGGAAAACCTCTTGGCCCCAGTAGGCTATTACTAACTAGTTGGTCAGCTGAGGAAAACCTCTTGGCCCCAGTAGGCTATTACTCACTAGTTGGTCAGCTCAGGAAAACCTCTTGGCCCCAGTAGGCTATTACTAACTAGTTGGTCAGCTCAGGAAAACCTCTTGGCCCCAGTAGGCTATTACTCACTAGTTGGTCAGCTGAGGAAAACCTCTTGGCCCCAGTAGGCTATTACTCACTAGTTGGTCAGCTGAGGAAAACCTCTGGGCCCCAGTAGGCTATTACTAACTAGTTGGTCAGCTGAGGAAAACCTCTGGGCCCCAGTAGGCTATTACTAACTAGTTGGTCAGCTGAGGAAAACCTCTGGGCCCCAGTAGGCTATTACTAACTAGTTGGTCAGCTGAGGAAAACCTCTGGGCCCCAGTAGGCTATTACTAACTAGTTGGTCAGCTGAGGAAAACCTCCTGTGCCTTTTTTATGAAAGCAATAACACAAGACAACAAAAAAAAAGTTCTAATTTCCAATTCACATTAGACAATAAGGTGGTTTGTTGTTGTTGTTGTCTAATGAATGTTGAGTGATGAATGAGTTGTTCTGCCCGCCTCCCATGCCGTCCCACAGCACCGTATGTCAGGGGCCAAGACCCAGATGATCATGGAGGACTGGGACTTCCTCCAGCTGCAATGTGCTCTCTACATCAACAGTGAGCTCTCTGGCATCCCCCTCAACATGGCCCCTAAGAAGTGGACCAGAGGCTTCGTTCAGAGACTCAAGGGCAAACAAGGTCTCGCTCATATAAATGTTGATTTTTAATTCTAATTATTTAATAGTTACCTATTGTCTATTCTGATTTCTAGTTCTGTGGTCACTCTCTCCATCGTATTTATTGATAGTTGACACTGAATTCATGTTAATGTCATGCCTTTTGTCGTAAACAATGTACTTTATTTACACAGCTGAGTCAGAAACAGAAAGTATCCTAGTTGATTGTGGAGCCATTTAATGACAAACTATAATGATTCTCCACTGCTGTCTATGGAGACACTCGGTTATTGATGGTTCGCGGTGTCTCTCTCTCAGGGAGATTCCGTGGAAACCTCTCGGGGAAGAGAGTGGATTTCTCTGGGAGAACAGTCATCTCTCCGGACCCCAACCTGCGGATTGATGAGGTGGCTGTCCCTGTGCACGTAGCCAAAATCCTGACCTACCCAGAGAAGGTAAGATTCTCATTGGCCACACTTTAACTACAACTTTTAATAAGGCTTTATAATAATTAGGGCTGTCCAAGTTAACACTTTTTAATGCTGACAATTTATTTGACGCTTTTAATTGCTTCTCAATTTCTTTACCCCGCGCGGAACCTTTTTTAAGCGCACGTGTTTCAGCGGGGACCCTTATAAGCGCAACACACAACACGCTCTATGCTGTGTACCTGTCAGTGAGCACACGGTCTCAGTAGCGCCGTCTGCCTCTATTGTGATGCGCTGTGCGCACAGCTTTGAGAAACAGTTTTGAAGGAAACCGTACAGATACTTATACCGTAAACACATTCTCAGGCATTTCTTTAGATGACAGCAAAAGATAATTCATTTGTACAGAAGTAACAAACTAGTTATGCTAACGTTAGCTAGCTAGCTCGCCATAATATTGTTTACAGCGCCATGGCTGGGAATGCCTCTTGATTCAACTAACTTCCCACAATGATTTTAATCAGAACAGGACATCTATTCCATGTGACTACTGTTTCTGTTGTAGTCCTCAGGTCAAAAAGACTTAATGATCCCAGTTCTAGTAGCAGCAACATGTGACTAGGAGCAACATGTGACTAGGAGCAACATGTGACTACTGTTTCTGTTGTAGTCCTCAGGTCAAAAGACTTAATGATCCCAGTTCTAGTAGCAGCAACATGTGACTAGGAGCAACATGTGACTACTGTTTCTGTTGTAGTCCTCAGGTCAAAAAGACTTAATGAATCCCAGTTCTAGTAGCAGCAACATGTGACTAGGAGCAACATGTGACTACTGGTTCTGTTGTAGTCCTCAGGTCAAAAATACTTAATGATCCCAGTTCTAGTAGCAGCAACGTGACTACTGGTTCTGTTGTAGTCCTCGGGTCAAAAAGACTTAATGATCCCAGTTCTAGTAGCAGCAACATGTGACTACTGTTTCTGTTGTAGTCCTCAGGTCAAAAAGACTTAATGATCCCAGTTCTAGTAGCAGCAACATGTGACTAGGAGCAACATGTGACTACTGGTTCTGTTGTAGTCCTCAGGTCAAAAAGACTTAATGATCCCAGTTCTAGTAGCAGCAACATGTGACTACTGTTTCTGTTGTAGTCCTCAGGTCAAAAAGACTTAATGAATCCCAGTTCTAGTAGCAGCAACATGTGACTAGGAGCAACATGTGACTACTGGTTCTGTTGTAGTCCTCAGGTCAAAAAGACTTAATGATCCCAGTTCTAGTAGCAGCAACATGTGACTACTGGTTCTGTTGTAGTCCTCAGGTCAAAAAGACTTAATGAATCCCAGTTCTAGTAGCAGCAACATGTGACTACTGTTTCTGTTGTAGTCCTCAGGTCAAAAAGACTTAATGAATCCCAGTTCTAGTAGCAGCAACGTGACTACTGGTTCTGTTGTAGTCCTCAGGTCAAAAAGACTTAATGAATCCCAGTTCTAGTAGCAGCAACGTGACTACTGGTTCTGTTGTAGTCCTCAGGTCAAAAAGACTTAATGAATCCCAGTTCTAGTAGCAGCAACGTGACTACTGGTTCTGTTGTAGTCCTCAGGTCAAAAAGACTTAATGAATCCCAGTTCTAGTAGCAGCAACATGTGACTACTGTTTCTGTTGTAGTCCTCAGGTCAAAAAGATTTAATGATCCCAGTTCTAGTAGCAGCAACGTGACTACTGGTTCTGTTGTAGTCCTCAGGTCAAAAATACTTAATGAATCCCAGTTCTAGTAGCAGCAACGTGACTACTGGTTCTGTTGTAGTCCTCAGGTCAAAAATACTTAATGAATCCCAGTTCTAGTAGCAGCAACATGTGACTACTGTTTCTGTTGTAGTCCTCAGGTCAAAAATACTTAATGAATCCCAGTTCTAGTAGCAGCAACATGTGACTACTGTTTCTGTTGTAGTCCTCAGGTCAAAAAGACTTAATGATCCCAGTTCTAGTAGCAGCAATGTGACTACTGGTTCTGTTGTAGTCCTCAGGTCAAAAAGACTTAATGAATCCCAGTTCTAGTAGCAGCAACGTGACTACTGGTTCTGTTGTAGTCCTCAGGTCAAAAAGACTTAATGAATCCCAGTTCTAGTAGCAGCAACATGTGACTACTGGTTCTGTTGTAGTCCTCAGGTCAAAAGACTTAATGAATCCCAGTTCTAGTAGCAGCAACATGACTACTGGTTCTGTTGTAGTCCTCAGGTCAAAAAGACTTAATGAATCCCAGTTCTAGTAGCAGCAACGTGACTACTGGTTCTGTTGTAGTCCTCAGGTCAAAAGACTTAATGAATCCCAGTTCTAGTAGCAGCAACGTGACTACTGGTTCTGTTGTAGTCCTCAGGTCAAAAAGACTTAATGAATCCCAGTTCTAGTAGCAGCAACATGTGACTACTGTTTCTGTTGTAGTCCTCAGGTCAAAAAGATTTAATGATCCCAGTTCTAGTAGCAGCAACGTGACTACTGGTTCTGTTGTAGTCCTCAGGTCAAAAATACTTAATGAATCCCAGTTCTAGTAGCAGCAACATGTGACTACTGTTTCTGTTGTAGTCCTCAGGTCAAAAAGACTTAATGAATCCCAGTTCTAGTAGCAGCAACATGTGACTACTATTTCTGTTGTAGTCCTCAGGTCAAAAAGACTGAATGATCCCAGTTCTAGTAGCAGCAACTTGTGACTAGGTCATGATCAAGAACATGGATCAATTAAGCTTCAATATTATTGATAAGAAGGATTAGGCCTCCTGGGATCATGAATAGTTAGCTGTTACAGAGACCTTGGTGTTGTTTATGGTGAAAATGCCTTTAAAATATTTTTAATCCAGACTATTCTGGGTTTAATAGTAACTCAATGTTCTGCTCTCATTCATATATCCTTATGTACATATTCTTTATCCCTTTACACTTGTGTGTGTATAAGGGAGTAGTTTTGGAATTGTTAGCTAGATTACTCGTTGGTTATTGCTGCATTGTCGGAACTAGAAGCACAAGCATTTCGCTACACTCGCATTAACATCTGCTAACCAAGTGTATGTGACAAATACATTTTATTTGACTTTGATTTTTAATGAAAAATGTGTTAAGTCCAAATTGGAGCAAATTCTACCATGGCAATGAATCACGATTTAACTAATTCCGTTTCCTCTATTTAATTGTTTTAATCGTTGACTTCCTTTATTAAGAATACATGAATTGTTTATAAGCACTACATAGATGCTTCACAAATCAGGATGGATCACAAGGCAGGTTGAGTGCCTTTTCCAGCTGTCTTTACCATTTGAGAAGTAACCTGCACAGTGTCTTCACTGTCCCCTGTTGTATGACCTGCGACCTCTAACTTGTTGTGCCCCAAGGTGAACAAGGCCAACTTGGAGATGCTGAGGAAGCTGGTGCGGAGCGGTCCGGAGGTCCACCCTGGAGCCAACTTCATCCAGCAACGACACACGCAGATGAAGAGGTCAGGACAGTTCCATTGGACATGTTTAGTCCGTTTTAAAAGCATGAGCCGACCCACACCCGTAAAATGTTGAAGAAGCCACTACGTTCCAAAACGTTGGTGAGGTTTTACCCATTCAGTTATTAGAAGCATATATTTAATTTTATTTAACTAGGCAAGTCAGTTAAGAACAAATTCTTATTTTCAATGATGTCCTAGGAACAGTGGGTTAACTGGTCTAGGAACAGTGGGTTAACTGGTCTAGGAACAGTGGGGTTAACTGGTCTAGGAACAGTGGGGTTAACTGGTCTAGGAACAGTGGGTTAACTGGTCTAGGAACAGTGGGTTAACTGCCTGTTCAGGGGCAGGACGACAGATTTGAAACCTTGTCAGCTCGGGGGTTTGAACTTGTAACCTTCCGGTTACTAGTCAAATGCTCTAACCACTAGGCTACCTGCCGCCCCTACACTCTAACCACTAGGCTACCCTGCCGTCCCTACACTCTAACCACTAGGCTACCCTGCCGTCCCTACACTCTAACCACTAGGCTACCCTGCCGTCCCTACACTCTAACCACTAGGCTACCTGCCGTCCCTACACTCTAACCACTAGGCTACCCTGCCGTCCCTACACTCTAACCACTAGGCTACCCTGCCGTCCCTACACTCTAACCACTAGGCTACCTGCCGTCCCTACACTCTAACCACTAGGCTACCCTGCCGTCCCTACACTCTAACCACTAGGCTACTCTGCCGTCCCTACACTCTAACCACTAGGCTACCTGCCGTCCCTACACTCTAACCACTAGGCTACCCTGCCGCCCCTACACTCTAACCACTAGGCTACCTGCCGCCCCTACACTCTAACCACTAGGCTACCTGCCGCTCCTACACTCTAACCACTAGGCTACCTGCCGTCCCTACACTCTAACCACTAGGCTACCTGCCGCCCCTACACTCTAACCACTAGGCTACCTGCCGTCCCTACACTCTAACCACTAGGCTACCTGCCGTCCCTACACTCTAACCACTAGGCTACCTGCCGCCCCTACACTCTAACCACTAGGCTACCTGCCGCCCCTACACTCTAACCACTAGACAACCCCATATTTCTCTTTATACATTTTAGTCATTTTAAAGGGATACTTTTTGTCTTGAGGCCCTTTATCTACTTCCTCAGTCAGATGAACTCGTTGGTACTAGTTTAATGTCTATGTTTACTGGGACACCAGTTCATCTGACTCTGGGGAAGTAGATTAAAGGGCCTCATTATCCCGAAGTATACCCTTCTTAATAGATGCTCTTACCCAGTGTCAACTAAACTGAAACTGTGGTTACGGGCCTACCACTAAACTGAAACTGTGGTTACGGGCCTACCACTAAACTGAAACTGGTTACGGGCCTACCACTAAACTGAAACTGGTTACGGGCCTACCACTAAACTGAAACTGGTTACGGGCCTACCACTAAACTGAAACTGGTTACGGGCCTACCACTAAACTGAAACTGGTTACGGGCCTACCACTAAACTGAAACTGGTTACGGGCCTACCACTAAACTGAAACTGGTTACGGGCCTACCACTAAACTGAAACTGGTTACGGGCCTACCACTAAACTGAAACTGGTTACGGGCCTATAACTAAACTGAAACTGGTTACGGGCCTACCACTAAACTGAAACAGTGGTTACGGGCCTACCACTAAACTGAAACTGGTTACGGGCCTACCACTAAACTGAAACTGGTTACGGGCCTACCACTAAACTGAAACTGGTTACGGGCCTACCACTAAACTGAAACTGTGGTTACGGGCCGACCACTAAACTGAAACTGTGGTTACGGGCCTACCACTAAACTGAAACTGGTTACGGGCCTACCACTAAACTGAAACTGGTTACGGGCCTACCACTAAACTGAAACTGGTTACGGGCCTACCACTAAACTGAAACTGGTTACGGGCCTACCACTAAACTGAAACTGGTTACGGGCCTACCACTAAACTGAAACTGGTTACGGGCCTACCACTAAACTGAAACTGGTTACGGGCCTACCACTAAACTGAAACAGTGGTTACGGGCCTACCACTAAACTGAAACTGGTTACGGGCCTACCACTAAACTGAAACTGGTTACGGGCCTACCACTAAACTGAAACTGTGGTTACGGGCCGACCACTAAACTGAAACTGTGGTTACGGGCCGACCACTAAACTGAAACTGTGGTTACGGGCCGACCACTAAACTGAAACTGTGGTTACGGGCCGACCACTAAACTGAAACTGTGGTTACGGGCCGACCACTAAACTGAAACTGTGGTTACGGGCCGACCACTAAACTGAAACTGTGGTTACGGGCCGACCACTAAACTGAAACTGTGGTTACGGGCCTACCACTAAACTGAAACTGGTTACGGGCCTACCACTAAACTGAAACTGTGGTTACGTGCCTACCACTAAACTGAAACTGTGGTTACGTGCCTACCACTAAACTGAAACTGTGGTTACGGGCCTACCACTAAACTGAAACTGTGGTTACGGGCCTACCACTAAACTGAAACTGTGGTTACGGGCCTACCACTAAACTGAAACTGGTTACGGGCCTACCACTAAACTGAAACTGTGGTTACGGGCCTACCACTAAACTGAAACTGTGGTTACGGGCCGACCACTAAACTGAAACTGTGCTTATAGGCCTACCACTAAACTGAAACTGTGGTTACGGGCCGACCACTAAACTGAAACTTTGTATGAAACCACATGTTTAGGTGTATGTTCCAAGAGTATTCCCTGTGTGTGTGTCTGTCTGTCTTCAGGTTTCTGAAGTACGGGAACCGAGAGAAGATGGCCCAGGAGCTGAAGTTTGGAGACGTGGTGGAGAGACACATGATCGATGGAGACATCGTCCTCTTCAACCGACAGCCCTCTCTACACAAACTCAGCATCATGGCTCATATTGTGAGTGCTCTCTCTCTCTCTCTCCACATCACACACCCGTCCTTCACTTCGGCTCTGTCTGGAAACTGTTAGGTTAATCATCGTGCTGACTCCATGTCAACGTGTAGGCAGGAAGAGAACCTCACTGTTAGAAGTTGGAGATTTTGTGTGATGTATCTTGGGGATGTCTGTTTTAGAGCTGCCTTGTCGTGTAGCTGTGAGCTGCCTTGTCGCGTAGCTGTGAGCTGCCTTGTCGCGTAGTTGTTACTGTTTTAGAGCTGCCTTGTCGTGTAGCTGTGAGCTGCCTTGTCGCGTAGCTGTGAGCTGCCTTGTCGCGTAGTTGTTACTGTTTTAGAGCTGCCTTGTCGCGTAGCTGTGAGCTGCCTTGTCGCGTAGTTGTTACTGTTTTAGAGCTGCCTTGTCGTGTAGCTGTGAGCTGCCTTGTCGTGTAGCTGTGAGCTGCCTTGTCGTGTAGTTGTTACTGTTTTAGAGCTGCCTTGTCGTGTAGCTGTGAGCTGCCTTGTCGTGTAGCTGTGAGCTGCCTTGTCGTGTAGCTGTGAGCTGCCTTGTCGTGTAGCTGTGAGCTGCCTTGTCGTGTAGCTGTGAGCTGCCTTGTCGTGTAGCTGTGAGCTGCCTTGTCGTGTAGCTGTTACTGTTTTAGAGCTGCCTTGTCGTGTAGCTGTTACTGTTTTAGAGCTGCCTTGTCGTGTAGCTGTTACTGTTTTAGAGCTGCCTTGTCGTGTAGTTGTTACTGTTTTAGAGCTGCCTTGTCGTGTAGCTGTTACTGTTTTAGAGCTGCCTTGTCATGTAGCTGTTACTGTTTTAGAACTGCCTTGTCGTGTAGCTGTTACTGTTTTAGAGCTGCCTTGTCGTGTAGCTGTTACTGTTTTAGAGCTGCCTTGTTGTGTGGCTGTGAGCTGCCTTGTCGTGTAGCTGTTACTGTTTTAGAGCTGCCTTGTCGTGTAGCTGTTACTGTTTTAGAGCTGCCTTGTCGTGTAGCTGTTACTGTTTTAGAGCTGCCTTGTCGTGTAGCTGTTACTGTTTTAGAGCTGCCTTGTCATGTAGCTGTTACTGTTTTAGAACTGCCTTGTCGTGTAGCTGTTACTGTTTTAGAGCTGCCTTGTCGTGTAGCTGTTACTGTTTTAGAGCTGCCTTGTTGTGTAGCTGTGAGCTGCCTTGTCGTGTAGCTGTTACTGTTTTAGAGCTGCCTTGTCGTGTAGCTGTTACTGTTTTAGAGCTGCCTTGTCGTGTAGCTGTTACTGTTTTAGAGCTGCCTTGTCGTGTAGCTGTTACTGTTTTAGAGCTGCCTTGTCGTGTAGCTGTTACTGTTTTAGAGCTGCCTTGTCGTGTAGCTGCTACTGTTTTAGAGCTGCCTTGTCATGTAGCTGTTACTGTTTTAGAACTGCCTTGTCGTGTAGCTGTTACTGTTTTAGAGCTGCCTTGTCGTGTAGCTGTTACTGTTTTAGAGCTGCCTTGTTGTGTAGCTGTGAGCTGCCTTGTCGTGTAGCTGTTACTGTTTTAGAGCTGCCTTGTCGTGTAGCTGTTACTGTTTTAGAGCTGCCTTGTCGTGTAGCTGTTACTGTTTTAGAGCTGCCTTGTCGTGTAGCTGTTACTGTTTTAGAGCTGCCTTGTCATGTAGCTGTTACTGTTTTAGAACTGCCTTGTCGTGTAGCTGTTACTGTTTTAGAGCTGCCTTGTCGTGTAGCTGTTACTGTTTTAGAGCTGCCTTGTTGTGTAGCTGTGAGCTGCCTTGTCGTGTAGCTGTTACTGTTTTAGAGCTGCCTTGTCGTGTAGCTGTTACTGTTTTAGAGCTGCCTTGTCGTGTAGCTGTTACTGTTTTAGAGCTGCCTTGTCGTGTAGCTGTGAGCTGCCTTGTCGTGTAGTTGTTACTGTTTTAGAGCTGCCTTGTCGTGTAGCTGTTACTGTTTTAGAGCTGCCTTGTCGTGTAGCTGTTACTGTTTTAGAGCTGCCTTGTCGTGTAGCTGTTACTGTTTTAGAGCTGCCTTGTCGTGTAGCTGTTACTGTTTTAGAGCTGCCTTGTCGTGTAGCTGCTACTGTTTTAGAGCTGCCTTGTCATGTAGCTGTTACTGTTTTAGAACTGCCTTGTCGTGTAGCTGTTACTGTTTTAGAGCTGCCTTGTCGTGTAGCTGTTACTGTTTTAGAGCTGCCTTGTTGTGTAGCTGTGAGCTGCCTTGTCGTGTAGCTGTTACTGTTTTAGAGCTGCCTTGTCGTGTAGCTGTTACTGTTTTAGAGCTGCCTTGTCGTGTAGCTGTTACTGTTTTAGAGCTGCCTTGTCGTGTAGCTGTTACTGTTTTAGAGCTGCCTTGTCATGTAGCTGTTACTGTTTTAGAACTGCCTTGTCGTGTAGCTGTTACTGTTTTAGAGCTGCCTTGTCGTGTAGCTGTTACTGTTTTAGAGCTGCCTTGTTGTGTAGCTGTGAGCTGCCTTGTCGTGTAGCTGTTACTGTTTTAGAGCTGCCTTGTCGTGTAGCTGTTACTGTTTTAGAGCTGCCTTGTCGTGTAGCTGTTACTGTTTTAGAGCTGCCTTGTCGTGTAGCTGTGAGCTGCCTTGTCGTGTAGTTGTTACTGTTTTAGAGCTGCCTTGTCGTGTAGCTGTGAGCTGCCTTGTCGTGTAGCTGTGAGCTGCCTTGTCGTGTAGCTGTGAGCTGCCTTGTCGTGTAGCTGTGAGCTGCCTTGTCGTGTAGCTGTGAGCTGCCTTGTCGTGTAGCTGTTACTGTTTTAGAGCTGCCTTGTCGTGTAGCTGTTACTGTTTTAGAGCTGCCTTGTCGTGTAGCTGTTACTGTTTTAGAGCTGCCTTGTCGTGTAGTTGTTACTGTTTTAGAGCTGCCTTGTCGTGTAGCTGTTACTGTTTTAGAGCTGCCTTGTCATGTAGCTGTTACTGTTTTAGAACTGCCTTGTCGTGTAGCTGTTACTGTTTTAGAGCTGCCTTGTCGTGTAGCTGTTACTGTTTTAGAGCTGCCTTGTTGTGTAGCTGTGAGCTGCCTTGTCGTGTAGCTGTTACTGTTTTAGAGCTGCCTTGTCGTGTAGCTGTTACTGTTTTAGAGCTGCCTTGTCGTGTAGCTGTTACTGTTTTAGAGCTGCCTTGTCGTGTAGCTGTTACTGTTTTAGAGCTGCCTTGTCATGTAGCTGTTACTGTTTTAGAACTGCCTTGTCGTGTAGCTGTTACTGTTTTAGAGCTGCCTTGTCGTGTAGCTGTTACTGTTTTAGAGCTGCCTTGTTGTGTAGCTGTGAGCTGCCTTGTCGTGTAGCTGTTACTGTTTTAGAGCTGCCTTGTCGTGCTGTTACTGTTTTAGAGCTGCCTTGTCGTGTAGCTGTTACTGTTTTAGAGCTGCCTTGTCGTGTAGCTGTTACTGTTTTAGAGCTGCCTTGTCGTGTAGCTGTTACTGTTTTAGAGCTGCCTTGTCGTGTAGCTGCTACTGTTTTAGAGCTGCCTTGTCATGTAGCTGTTACTGTTTTAGAACTGCCTTGTCGTGTAGCTGTTACTGTTTTAGAGCTGCCTTGTCGTGTAGCTGTTACTGTTTTAGAGCTGCCTTGTTTTGTAGCTGTGAGCTGCCTTGTCGTGTAGCTGTTACTGTTTTAGAGCTGCCTTGTCGTGTAGCTGTTACTGTTTTAGAGCTGCCTTGTCGTGTAGCTGTTACTGTTTTAGAGCTGCCTTGTCGTGTAGCTGTTACTGTTTTAGAGCTGCCTTGTCATGTAGCTGTTACTGTTTTAGAACTGCCTTGTCGTGTAGCTGTTACTGTTTTAGAGCTGCCTTGTCGTGTAGCTGTTACTGTTTTAGAGCTGCCTTGTTGTGTAGCTGTGAGCTGCCTTGTCGTGTAGCTGTTACTGTTTTAGAGCTGCCTTGTCGTGTAGCTGTTACTGTTTTAGAGCTGCCTTGTCGTGTAGCTGTTACTGTTTTAGAGCTGCCTTGTCGTGTAGCTGTTACTGTTTTAGAGCTGCCTTGTCGTGTAGCTGTTACTGTTTTAGAGCTGCCTTGTCGTGTAGCTGTTACTGTTTTAGAGCTGCCTTGTCGTGTAGCTGCTACTGTTTTAGAGCTGCCTTGTCGTGTAGCTGTTACTGTTTTAGAGCTGCCTTGTTGTGTAGCTGTTACTGTTTTAGAGCTGCCTTGTCATGTAGCTGCTACTGTTTTAGAGCTGCCTTGTCGTGTAGCTGTGAGCTGCCTTGTCGTGTAGCTGTTACTGTTTTGGATGTATCAGGCAGATATCATTATTGTATTCATCTTTGTCTGTCCTAAAGGCCAAAGTGAAGCCTCACAGAACGTTCCGGTTTAACGAGTGTGTGTGCACACCGTACAACGCTGACTTTGACGGGGATGAGATGAACCTTCACCTTCCCCAGACAGAGGAGGCCAAGGCTGAAGCCCTGGTGCTGATGGGGGTTAGTGTCACCTGCCCTGCTTCGCCTTTAGACTCCTGCAGCAGCACACCTCACACACCGACACACCACACACCGACACACCACACACCTCACACACCGACACACCTCACACACCGACACCTCACACACCGACACCTCACACACCGACACCTCACACACCGACACACCACACACCGACACACCACACACCTCACACACCGACACACCTCACACACCGACACCTCACACACCGACACCTCACACACCGACACCTCACACACCGACACACCTCACACACCGACACACCTCACACACCGACACCTCACACACCGACACCTCACACACCGACACCTCACACACCACACACCACACACCACACACCGACACACCTCACACACCACACACCTCACACACCGACACACCTCACACACCCACACACCTCACACACCGACACACCACACACACCGACACCTCACACACCGACACACCTCACACACCGACACACCTCACACACCGACACCTCACACACCGACACCTCACACACCGACACCTCACACACCGACACCTCACACACCGACACCTCACACACCGACACACCTCACACCTCAAACACCGACACACCACACACCTCACACACCGACACACCACACACCTCACACACCGACACACCACACACCTCACACACCGACACACCACACACCTCACACACCGACACACCACACACCTCACACACCGACACACCACACACACCACACACCGACACACCACACACCGACACACCGACACACCTCACACACCGACACACCACACATCTCACACCCCGACACACCTCACACACCGACACACCACACCTCACACACCGACACACCGACACACCACACACCACACACCTCACACACCGACACACCTCACACACCACACACCTGACACACCACACACCTCACACACCGACACACCACACACCTCACACACCGACACACCACACACCTCACACACCGACACACCACACACCTCACACACCGACACACCACACACCTCACACACCGACACACCACACACCTCACACACCGACACACCACACACCTCACACACCGACACACCACACACCTCACACACCGACACACCACACACCGACACACCACACACCTCACACACCGACACAACACACACCTCACACACCGACACACCACACACCTCACACACCCCTACACACCACACACCCCTACACACCTCACACCCCTACACACCTCACACCCCTACACACCTCACACCCCTACACACCACACACCCCTACACACCTCACACCCCTACACACCTCACACCCCTACACACCTCACACCCCTACACACCTCACAACCCCACACACCCCTACACACCTCACAACCCCACACACCCCTACACACCACACACCCCTACACACCTCACACCCCTACACACCTCACACCCCTACACACCTGACACTCCTACACACCTCACACCCCTACACACCACACACCCCTACACACCTCACACCCCTACACACCTCACACCCCTACACACCTCACAACCCCACACACCCCTACACACCTCACAACCCCACACACCCCTACACACCTCACACCCCTACACACCTCACACCCCTACACACCTGACACTCCTACACACCTCACACCCCTACACACCACACACCCCTACACACCTGACACTCCTACACACCTCACACCGACACACCTCACAACCCCACACACCCCTACACACCCCTCACACCCCTACACACCTCACACCCCGACACACCTCACACCCCGACACACCTCACACCCCGACACACCTCACACCCCGACACACCTCACACCCCGACACACCTCACACCCCTACACACCTGACACCCCTACACACCTCACACACCTACACACCTCACACCCCTACACACCCCGACACACCTCACACCCCGACACACCTCACACCCCGACACACCTCACACCCCCACACACCCCTACACACCTCACACCCCGACACACCTCACACCCCTACACACCCACACACCTCACACCCCGACACACCTCACACCCCTACACACCTCACACCCCTACACACCCCGACACACCTCACACCCCGACACACCTCACACCCCGACACACCTCACACCCCGACACACCTCACACCCCGACACACCTCACACCCCCACACACCTCACACCCCGACACACCTCACACCCCGACACACCTCACACCCCGACACACCTCACACCCCTACACACCTCACACCCCTACACACCCCTACACACCTCACACCCCTACACACCCCGACACACCTCACACCCCTACACACCTCACACCCCGACACACCTCACACTCCTACACACCCCCTGTCACTCAGTCTTTGAAATCCCAGGTTTTTAAACTAAAACCTGTACAGCCGAGGTTCTACTCTCACACTGACCTATACTCGTGTCTCTTTCCCTCCAGACCAAAGCCAACCTGGTGACCCCCAGGAACGGAGAGCCTCTGATTGCTGCTATTCAAGACTTTCTGACAGGTCAGCCGTTGTGTTACAGCAATGAGCCAATCATTGTTTGTCGCAGCAGGGCCTGACAGCCAATCAAATGAGCCTTTTTGACATCTGTATTAGTGAGTGTCTCAAACTGCTCGTTGTCAGGTGGAGAAAAGAACAAGGTTTTGACCTGGTGATCATGTGATCAACATGATGGAAGATGTCTCCCTGACGCGCTCCGATCTGTTTGCATTGCATTTGATAGATGTGTCACAGCTCATCTTGTCATAACGATGTCATCTTCGTTATACAGCTGCTTGGCTTGTTTTCATCCAGATTGGGACACTTACCTCTTGTTAAGTCAACACCTTGATGGGGCTCTTCATACTGACCTTATTATCCACTATGGTTTAACATTTTGAAACTGAATTCAGGAAGATGAGCTAATGTCAAATATATATATATATATATTTTTTTTTAAACATTTTATGAAAAAGTACAGTCCCAGAGCTTTGAAATGGTCTGTTATGAAACATGAGAAAGTTATGCTTCTCTGACGTTAGATAGACGTGTTACCTCAATATGGAGATGGGGTAGGATTAAAATGCCCTTTGAATGAGTTTCACACTTTCTAGAGAACACTTGTTTCTTTCCGTCCATTCAGCATCGGGTAGCCTAGTGGTTAGAGCGTTGGACTAGTAACCGGAAGGTTGCAAGTTCAAATCCCCGAGCTGACAAGGTACAAATCTGTCGTTCTGCCCCTGAACAGGCAGTTAACCCACTGTTCCTAGACCGTCATTGAAAATAAGAATTTGTTCTTAACTGACTTGCCTAGTTTAAAAAAATATATATAATTTGAATCGTTCACGCCCTCTTAGCCCCACCCATTTATTTAAGCATTGTTCACGCCCTCTTAAGCCTTAGCCCCACCCATTTATTTAAGCATCGTTCACGCCCTCTTAAGCCTTAGCCCCACCCATTTATTTAAGCATCGTTCACGCCCTCTTAAGCCTTTCCCGCCCATTTATTTCCATCCAGAAGCCTGGGCCTCTATTTATGGCGGTTCAGCATGACGTCTTAAGCCTTAGTCCCACCCATTTATTTCAGCATCGTTCACGCCCTCTTAGCCCCACCCATTTATTTAAGCATCGTTCACGCCCTCTTAAGCCTTAGCCCCACCCATTTATTTAAGCATCGTTCACGCCCTCTTAAGCCTTAGCCCCACCCATTTATTTAAGAATTCACGTGTAAATTCTCGAGTCAGCATGGCATTGTCCTCCAGAAAGTGGGCTCTC